>NC_134353.1:264923125-265061128 GCF_048569485.1 Anomaloglossus baeobatrachus | reverse complement strand
AATCTTGCGTTGAAATCTCTCGTCAATTTTTCTTTTCCTTCCACATCTAGGGAGGTTAGCCACAGTGCCATGGGCTTTAAGCTTCTTGATGACACTGCGCACCGTAGACACAGGAACTTTCAGGTCTTCGGAGATGGACTTGTATTCTTGAGATTGCTCATGCTTCCTCACAATTTGGATTCTCAAGTCCTCAGACAGTTCTTTGGTTTTCTTTCTTTTCTCCATGCTCAATATGGTACACACAAGGACACAGGACAGAGGTTGAGTCAACTTTAATCCATGCAACTGGCTGCAAGTGTGATTAGTTATTGCCAACACCTGTTAGGTGCCACAGGTAAGGTACAGGTGCTGTTAATTACACAAATTTGAAAAATCATGTGATGCTTCTCTAACAGTGCCAATACTTTTGTCCACCCCCTTTTTTATGTTTGGTGTGGAATTATATCCAATTTGGCTTTATGACAATTTTTTTTTTTTCATTGAAGACAAATTAAATGAAGATAATACAGTAATACCAAAGAATTTATGATTGCAATCATTTTCAAGAAGAAACTGCGTATTATCTGACAGAATTGCAGGGGTGCCAATACTTTTGGCCAGCACTGTATACAGATATATGAAGACAAGGTGTGAATGGCCGAAACCTGACGTTTTCTGCATAGTACATGTGGTATTAAATTGCAGCAAAAGAAACAATATGCCACATATCAGAAAATGGATGAAAAAAAAGCAAATAAGGGGCTAAAATATAACCTTTAATATATCAAAGTTATAAAAAACTTACAATCATAGGCCAAGAGGTAACCAAAAGCCCCTCTGGAGTTCATCATAGCCTGTCACCCCAAGCTTCCGTCCTGACAAGAGCAGACCACAGCTACCCTGTCATAGAACCCCTATACTCTCCCTAATTACGTTTCAACGCCTTTCGTCATTAAGGGACATCACATCTGTAGTTTATTTTGTTTGGGAGATGGGACACAGAATCTCTGCCCCTCTTATACACCGATGTCCCCTGATGAGTCTTCACTGTTTCGTCGTTGAAGTCATCCCTGATCCCAGCCCAACGCATTGTTTTCTTGGGAATTCTGTTTGACATTGCATACGTAAGAGTCTTCATGCCCGAAGACAAGCTCTCTGCCCTCCTAAGAGATTTGTTCTCGTAGACATCCATACTCTCTCAAATTCTGCATGAGTATTTCTGGACAAGATTATAGCTGCAATGGAAGCAATTACATTCGCTCAGTTCCACACTCGCCTCCTTCAGCTCTTACTACTATCAAGATGAGACAAGTCTACTCACTCCCTGGACTGGTCAATAACTCTTCCTTTCCAGATCAAGAAGTCTCTGGAGTGGTGGTGATATTCTCATCTCGTTCTTCACGGACGTACGTTTATACCAATTAACTGCAAGATCGTAATGATGGACGCCAGTTTGGGCAGGGAGCAGTCTTCAAGAATCTTACAGTGTGGGGACGATGGAACACTAAGGAATCAGCTCTTTCCATCAATATTGTTGAACACAGAGCAATCCTTCTGACTCTCCTTCACTGTCAGCATCTTTTCTTTGACCGTTCAATCCTCACCCAATCGTTCGTCACAGCCGTGACATAGGAGCCACCAAGGAGGACCTCAAAGCCTAGCAATTATGTCAGAAGTCTCCCGGATCCTTCTGTGGGCTGAACGGAATGTACCAGCAATTTCAACACTACACATTCCCGGAGTGGAAAACTGGGCTGCCAACTTTCTCAGCTGAAAAGGCCTAGCCAAGGGTGAATGGCCTCTGAATCAGAGAGTCTTTGACCAGAGCTGCCAAAAATGGGGGATGCACGATGTCAACCTGTTGGCGTATAGACTGAACCACAAGGTCCCCCAGTTCATGACCAGATTTCGCAAATGTCTAGCGATTGACTCTGATGTTCTGGCAATTTTCTGGTCCTTTCTCTCTTCCATATCTGTTTCCTCTTGCACCGCTGATCCCCAGACTGGTCAACAAGATCAAAGTGAAAGGAATTCCTGTTATACTCGTAGCCCCGGATTGGCCCAGAAGACCTTGGCACGCCGAGCTTGTCCACCTCCTAACGATTGAACTATGGAGACATCCAGATCTTTCATATCTCCTTCAAAGGGTCCCCTCGTCCACCAGAAGTCTCAGTAACTCAATTTAACGGTACGGCCGTTGAAGCTGCAGTTTTGAGGTCAAATCGAGGAAGCCTTCTTCCTCTCACATATTATCATCGCACATGGAAGACCGCCTTCCACTGGTGTGAAACCAATCAGACTGCTCTTATAGTCTTCTCCTTGCCTTCCCTGCTGACCTTCCTGCAATACGGACTGCCTCCATAACCACCACTGATTGCTGGATCTGGTCTGTCATCCTGAAAGCATATCGGATTAAAGATAGAGCACGTCCACTCACTCAGGGTCACGGCTCACTCCACTCATGCAATGGGACTTTCCTGGGCTGTCCGTTAAAAGGCTCATTTCTTGCAGTTATGCAAGGCTGCTACCTGGTCTTCCATTCATACTTTCACATAAAGCTGAGGGTTCACACCTACACCTCCTCGGATGCGAACATCAGTAGAAGGATCCAGCAAGGAGCAGTGGTTCGAGCTCAAACTTGAGAGTACTTTCCTGTGTCCAGCCCTTGCAATTTCTTTAGGATGGCCCATGGTGCCCATGAAGCAAAAGGGAAAATCTTTTGGATGCTCATAGTAAGATCTTTCTTGGAGCCTTCATTGGAGGGCATAGCACCTGCCCTTGTGTTCAGCTGTTATGAATTGTACTGTTTTATTACATTACGTCAAGCTGTTCGTGACTTACTGTTGCTTCATATACTGCTTTTTCACTAACTGATTACCTCTGTGCCAGTAGGTGGGTATATACTACTGGGGAGGAGCTATCTTCTTTTGCATAGTGTCAGCAGCATATACACATGGTTTCCCCGAGTCCCCCAATGAAGGCTCCTCGAAAGATTTTACAGTAATACCCAAAATCTTCTTATCTAATTGTATTGTATAGTGCTTGATGACTAGGCTACTGACCAGTTCTGCAGTCTATCAGTGGTAGCAGGACTCCTAGGCAAACAGCGCAGCACTTGTAAGATCTTTGTTATAAAACTTGTAAGTGCCACTTTGAAAATTGCTGGGTTATTTTATGGGCTGGACATACAAATGAGATGAATATAGGCAGTATCCATACCCCACCTAATATGATTAGGGCGCTAAAACTAACACTGGAAACGGATTTTAACTAGCTTATCCTTTTGTTCTTAGGAAGTTAAGCGGCCATGAGATGGGTCTGGAAGTGGCTAATTCCTGTAATACACTTACTCCATATACAATATACTCAGTCTTGCTATACACTTACCGCATATACAGTACGTGCATCAACATCTTGAGGTTTCTCACCAAGGGGAAGCCGTCTTCGGATTTTTGTACTATCCAAATTTATCTTAGAATAAAAAAAGTTAAAAAAAAATGAATAAGAGGTAAAGAATGACATATAAAGGCGACCTGGTGATAAATAAGTACTGACCTCTACTACAGAAGAATTCTTCAGAGCTCTGGCAATAAGCTTGGGGTCTGTAGTCAATTTTTTCATTTTATTAAAAGATGCCAAAAGTGATAGGTCAATATCTAGAATAAAACACATTGGAAATATCCTCTAAAAACTGCAGTTATCAGATGCAATCATATGAAAGATAATCTGTATTGTGCTGATGCTACTATAAACAGTAAGATGGTGTGTCTACAACACTTCACATACCAATGTCCCACAAAGATCCCAAGGGAAATATTAAAGACTAGAAGGTGGCCCGATTCTACGCATCGGGTATTCTAGAATTTACGTATTGTGTAGTTCATGTATGATTTTTGTTATATATATATATATAGAGAGATGTTGTTGTGTGTAGTTACCAAGTGTTTGTGTAGGCGCTGTACATGTTCTGGGTGTTGTCTGGGTGTGACGGGGGGTGAGAGCGGTGTTGTATGTGTGTTGCGTGTGTTGCGTTGTTTGTGGAGCGCTGTGTGTCTGTAGCGTTGTGTGTGTGTGTTGCGCGGTTTGTGTGTGTGTGGTGTGTTTTGGGGGGAGGTATGTTTTGTGCAATGTGTGTGTTGTGCGGTATGTGCGTATATTTGTGTGTGCCGCGGTGTTTGTGTGTTGGGTGTTGTGTGTGTGCAGCGTTGTCTGTGTGTGTGGGTGTCTGTGTAGGGCAGTTGTTTGTGGTTCCCAGTGTGTGTGTGTGTGTGTGTGTGTGTGTGTGTGGTGTGCAGTGCGCGCGCGCGTGTGTGTGTGTGTGTGTGTGTGTGTGTGTGTGTGTGTGCGCATCAGCCTCTCTTCTCTCAGCCTACCTCTCCCAGCCTCCCTCCTCCCAGCCTCCCTCAGCATCAGCCTCCCTCTCCCAGCCTCCCCAAGCATCAGCCTCCACCAGCATCAGCCTCTCTCCTTCCAGCCTCCCCCAGCATCAGCCTCCGCCAGCATCAGCCTCCCTCTCCCAGCCTTCCCCAGGATCAGCCTCTCTCCTCCCAGCCTCCGTCCTCCCAGCCTTCCCCAGCATCAGCTTTCCCCTCCCAGCCTCCCTCAGCATCAGCCTTCCCCAGCATCAGCCTCTCTCCTCCCAGCCTCAGCCTCTCTCTTTCCAGCCTCCCCCAGCATCAGCCTCTCTCCTTCCAGCTTCCCTTAGCATCAGCCTCCCCTTCCCAGCCTTCCCCAGGATCAGCCTCTCTCCTCCCAGCCTCCTTCCTCCCAGCCTCCCCCTCCCAGCCTCCCTCAGCATCAGCCTTCCGCTCCCAGTCTCCCCCAGCATCAGCCTCCCCATGCATCAGCCTCCACCAGCATCAGCCTCTCTCCTTCCAGCCTCCCCCAGCATCAGCCTCCCCTTCCCAGCCTTCCCCAGGATCAGCCTCTCTCCTCCCAGCTTCCTTCCTCCCAGCCTCCCTCAGCATCAGCCTTCCGCTCCCAGTCTCCCCCAGCATCAGCCTCCCCAAGCATCAGCCTCCACCAGCATCAGCCTCTCTCCTTCCAGCCTCCCCCAGCATCAGCCTCTCTCCTTCCAGCCTCCCTCAGCATCAGCCTCCCGTTCCCAGCCTTCCCCAGGATCAGCCTCTCTCCTCCCAGCCTCCTTCCTCCCAGCCTCCCTCAGCATCAGCCTTCCCCTCCCAGTCTCCCCCAGCATCAGCCTCCCCAAGCATCAGCCTCCACCAGCATTAGCCTCTCTCATTCCAGCCTCCCCCAGCATCAGCCTCCCCAAGCATCAGCCTCCACCAGCATCAGCCTCCCTCGTCCCAGCCTCCCCCTCCCAGCCTCCCCCAGCATCAGCCTCTCTCCTCCCAGCCTTCCCCATGATCAGCCTCTCTGCTCCCAGCCTCCTCCAGCACGCCGTGCTCCTCTGCCGACACTCACACACCCGATCGCATCCACTCACACACACCCGATCGCATCCACTCACACACACCCGATCGCATCCACTCACACACACCCGATCGCATCCACTCACACACACAGACACTGACGATATCGCACATACGCGCTTATACTCACAACATCCGGGGATATCACATGCTTCTGGCCATGTGATCCTCCCGCAGGTCCTGGAAGCTCACAACAGCACAGTATCGCCGCCGAGAAGCAAGCGATATCCCAGGATGTTGTGAGTATGTGGATGCGATGTGAGTGTGATCTGATTTGTGTGTGTGTATGTGTGTGTGTGTGTGTATGTGTGTGTGTGTGTGTGTGTGTGCTGTTATGTGTCTGTATTTTCCGCCGCTGCAGGACCTTGATGTGTGGATGCGATGTGATGTATGTGTGAGGTGTGTATGAGAGTGAGTGTGAGCCGGTGTACACTGGTAACTAAGATACACATCGGGTAACTAAGGGACCTTAGTTACCCGATGTGTATAATGGTTACCAGCTTTCACGGCCTCCGTCAAGATGCCAGCATCGCAAGGTTATGTGTGGCGCTGCTGGGATCGTGACGGAGCCGGTGTAGAAGCAAGCGATATCCCAGGATGTTGTGAGTGTGTGGATGTGATGTGTGAGAGTGAGTGTGAGAGTGAGTGTGATCTGATGTGTGTGTGTGTACTCACCTGGAAGTCGCGGCTCCCTGTCAGTTGGGCCAGAGCGAGCGTGCATTGCGTGAGGGGGGCGGGGCCTGCAGAGAGCCGGGGCGAGAGGCCAATCCGTGTGGGGGGGCGGGGCCATGGCGAGCCCAGGGGCCAATCAGCTTTGTGTCACCGTAAGGACACAATTTCGGAGCATGACAGACAGACAGATAGACAGACAGACAGACAGACAGAATAAGGCAATTATATATATAGATATTGCCTGGATGTAGGACATCATCCCGTTCTGTACAAAAGTTGTGTCTGGTATTGTAGGAGAGCCTCACATAAATGGACATTCAATACCGGTCACTCCACATAGACAAGAATGGAAACATTTCTGGGGGAGAGGCAGAACAAACCCTTCTTGATTGGGATAACATATGTAAAGGAGTTGTGTGGGGTTACAAGGTCTGTATGATCAGAAGGCATCTAACCTCATGGATCACCAAAAAGAAGATGCAGGTGCACAGGTACAAGCCCGTTTACCACTTACATTTTTTTGCTAACACTTAGTTGACCTATTCAATGAAGAAAAAACACAAAGCCAGCACTAAATGTGCACTTCAGCACTGAAAATTCCAAACTATACTTATTATAAAAATTTTGAGATTTTTGGCAAAAAATTGCAATTTCTTGAGCTACCCCGCCACGTCACGGCAAATCTCATTTGGGGCAGTCCTACACTAAAATATTTTTATAAAATGTGCCAGACGGCCTCACATATGAATAGTAGAACTGCTCTTAGCAGCACTCACCTGGTCTATTTCAATCCCGTACCCATGACTGAGTCATGGCTGTGGGCGGGACAGGTCCAAGCAAATGCTGCATGAAGTAAATAGCCTGTGGACAAGGCCTGATGACTGAATGTGTACAGTCACCAACCGCCAAAATCTAGACAGGTGGAATACATCCCAAATTGGGGTGCACAGCAAGGTGGGGGTCAGCCACCGACCAATTCAATGAAGAAAAAACAAAAAAGCAGCACCAAATGTGCACTTCAGCACTAAACATTCCAAACTGTACTTATTATAAAAATTTTGAGATTTAAGAGCAGTTCTACTATTTATATGTGAGGCCGTATGGCACATTTTATAAAAATATTTTAGTGTAGGACTGCCCCAAATGAGATTTGCCGTGACGTGGTAGCTCAAGAAATTGCAATTTTTTGCCAAAAATCTCAAAATTTTTATAATAAGTACAGTTTGGAATTTTTAGTGCTGAAGTGCACATTTAGTGCTGGCTTTTTGTTTTTACTTAGTTGACCTGTAGGGCTTCCAAGCAGTTTCTGGAGGGAGGTATATAGCAGGATGGGGACTATACCAGGATGAGGGACATATACTGTATATACAAGGCAGGAGGATCATATATAAGGCAGGAGGATCATTACCAGGATGGGGTACCTTAGAAGAGAATTTGGGGACATTACCCCCATAAGAGTGTCAGCAGCAGATCCTTGCCCCATAACAGTGTGTCATGACCACATTTTTTGCTTAACATTTAATTCTCCTATTTTCCGTCTCTAAAACCAGGGTGCGCCTTATGGTCCGGTACGTCTTATAGTCCGAAAAAAAAATGTTCTATGGTTTTACTTTGGGAGAAATTCCCACTCAAGAAATGCCACGGTCAGGAGTTCAATAGGACACAGCCTATTAACAGTAGAAGTCCCAGAAATTTCGAGCTCCCCCTGAAGTCCCGAAAGAGGGTCAAATGACCCTTACTCCAAACTGAATAGAAGTGACTAGAAACTAAATGGCTAAACTCAATGGAAAACAACAACCTCCTGTGGTGCGACAGTAATGGCCTTAATTACAGAACAAAAGACGGTGATTATAGGATGTTAGCTAAAATCCTTCCGGTCATTCGACCCGTCTCTGGGTTCCAAAGGTAGAAATGTTAAATGACCCCTCTCTGGGACTTCTAGTGTTAAAGGGAATCAGTCAGCAGGGTTTAGCTATTTAATCTGACAGCAGCATGAGGGAAGGACAGAGACGCTGAGTTCAGAGGTGTATCACTTAGTATACTGGGTGCAGCAGTTTTCTCTGCAGATCTAGCAGAGCTCAGGGGCTTAGCTGTGTATAATCTTGCCTACACCACAGCTCTATGTATATTTTATAGTGACAGAGAGCTGATAATCAGTGCTGGGGTGGGGTTGAACTTCCCTGCAAAAGTTGTCCTGTAATAATAATCTCCTGCTGATAAAATACTAATTGCATTGAAACAAAACACAGCCCAGTCAGTGACATCCTTTGAATCAGGGAGTTTGCACTTACATTATGTTGCTTCTACATTACATAGCAAAAAAGGGAATTTTGTTTACTTACCGTAAATTCCTTTTCTTCTAGCTCCTATTGGGAGACCCAGACAATTGGGTGTATAGCTTCAACAGCTAACGCTTTAACAGATAACGTGCTTCATGTGTAGTACTTTCAGTTTAGTGGTGTTCAATGTGAGGATGTTATGGCTCACCTGATATTGTTAAAGGGAATAAGTCAGTAGGTTTTTCTTTGTCGCTCCATTGGGAGACCCAGACAATTGGGTGTATAGCTTCTGCCTCCAGAGGCCACACAAAGTATTACACTTTTAAAAAAGTGTAACCCCTCCCCTCTGCCTATACACCCTCCCGTGCATCACGGGCTCCTCAGTTTTGGTGCAAAAGCAGGAAGGAGAAAACTTATGAATTGGTCTAGGGTAAATTCAATCTGAAGGATGTTCGGAGAACTGAAGACCATGAACCATAAGAACAAATCAACATCAACAACATGTGTACACAAAAGAACAACCTTTTCAGGGGCGGGTGCTGGGTCTCCCAATAGGAGCTAGAAGAAAAGGAATTTACGGTAAGTAAACAAAATTCCCTTCTTCTTTGTCGCTCCACTGGGAGACCCAGACAATTGGGACGTCCAAGAGCAGTCCCTGGGTGGGTAAAAGAATACCTCAATAAAAGGAGCCGAAAACGGCCCCCTCTTACAGGTGGGCAACCGCCGCCTGAAGGACTCGCCTACCTAGACTGGCGTCTGCCGAAGCATAGGCATGCACTTGATAGTGCTTCGTGAAAGTGTGCAGACTAGACCACGTAGCTGCCTGACACACCTGCTGAGCCGTCGCCCGGTGCCGCAAAGCCCAGGACGCACCTACGGCTCTGGTAGAATGGGCTTTCAACCCTGAAGGAAGTGGAAGCCCAGAAGAACGGTAGGCCTCGAGAATCGGTTCCTTGATCCACCGAGCCAAGGTTGACTTGGAGGCCTGAGAGCCCTTACGCTGGCCTGCGACAAGGACAAAGAGCGCGTCTGAACGGCGCAGGGGCGCCGTGCGAGACACGTAGAACCGGAGTGCTCTCACTAGATCCAAAGAGTGCAAATCCTTTTCACACTGGTGAATTGGATTAGGGCAAAAGGAAGGCAAGGAGATATCCTGATTTAGATGAACTGAGGAGCCCGTGATCCACGGGAGGGTGTATAGGCAGAGGGGAGGGGTTACACTTTTTTAAAAGTGTAATACTTTGTGTGGCCTCCGGAGGCAGAAGCTATACACCCAATTGTCTGGGTCTCCCAATGGAGCGACAAAGAAAAACCTACTGACTTATTCCCTTTAACAATATCAGGTGAGCCATAACATCCTCACATTGAACACCACTAAACTGAAAGTACTACACATGAAGCACGCTATCTGTTAAAATATTTATGTAAAATTTTATTTTATAGCCCAGGAAACCACTTGTCCAAACTCTTACCAACTCAAAAATATTTTTTTCCTTATTTCAAACCCAAATCGCCTAAACTGTTAGTGCATACACTCATCATCATCTGCTTCGACTATTACAATATCATCCTGAGCACCTTGCAACTAACAATCTCACACTGCAACAGCCCATCTTTAAAGGGGTATTCCCAAGATCTTATAGCACTGTCTTGTAGTAGGAATAATAATAATAATAATAATAATAATAATAATATTAGCAAATACCTCCAGTTAGAAATGTAGTATAGTTCTGCTGATAGAACCATGTCTCTTACCTCATGTGCAGGGCATTGCAGTTTAGGTAACCATGGTTACAGCTGTAAGAGGTAGCTGAGCCACTTGTAATGTAGATAATGGTATTGTCTTGTATTTTATGTTTGTGTGATAAAGCCATGTGAATTTATAAATTATATGTACTAGTCAGTAGTATTAAGATAGAAATGTTGCCATCTAGTGGTTGACCCAGGTAAATGTAGATGCACAGAAGAGAATTTTAGATACGGTTTTAGATAAGAAAGGGTTAGTGTACTTAGAGGAGGAGTAAAGACATACAGAGTAGTCATTTTTAGGTTCGGGAGTTAGCGAAGCTTCAGGTAAGAGTGGGAGAGCACGTAGGCCTAGTTGCGAGGGCCGGTCCTGAATCGTGAGGCCACCTCTGTAGGTCCAGAGACCATGGCTCATCCCTGCGGGCTTGCCAATTAGTCAGGGGATAAAATGTAAACAAAAGTTGGAGGAGGAGTACCGAGGACTTATGTCAGATCAAGTAGGCTGCTGCTGTACCCACAGTGGGAGCCTTACGTTGAAAATAGTACCCCAGCTAGGAAGTGAGGATGCCGAATGCCATGTCTGTTATGAAGGTGTTTAATGCACGCAAAGAAAGTTTGGTTAAGAAAACCCTGAGGTTGCACGTTTCCTTTAACTTCTGCACTTGGGGAAGAGAAAATAGACAGACCCTCTGAGGCGCAAACAAGTGTCATGCATCCTTTCCAGGCATCTACATATACTCAGGGACCCCCTAACGAGAGAGGGAGGCCTGGCGCCCCCCCTTCCTCATGTCCAAGAGCAACTCAACTGTCATTATACGAGTGGTCGTAACTGTGGATACCAAAGCTGCAATGCCCTGCACATGAGGTAAGAGACATGGCTATATCAAGAGAACGATACTACATTTTAATTAGAGGTATTTGCTAATATCATCACACCTACCACATATTGGGATAGGATCTTGGAGATGAGAATAACACCAACACCACTGCCCGATAAATCCACCTCTCCTCTCCCCTTTTTCATGGTGACTGTCAGACACGGTTTTAGTCTTTTCATATACATATGTATGGACATTACACCTTGGTGCACTAGAGAGATAGGTGCCTTCACACTACAATCAATTGTTTGTTTTTTATTTATCTCAAAAAAAAAAAAAAAGGCTTTGTGAGTGTTGGTTGCCCAGGTATAGTCCTCATTTTAGGGCATGTTCACACACTGCATATTTTCCAAGGGTAAAAAGTGCTGCACTTTACAGTTCCAGCAAGGTGAATGGGATTTCTAAAATCTCCTGCATGTGCTGGTTATTTTTTTCTTGTGGATTTGAACCATTAAAGAGAACCAACCGGAGGTTTTTACATGGAAAGTACGGGCAGTGCCATACTAGCGCCAAAATGTGGATTCAAATCAGACCTTCAGTTTAGAGATCTGACGATCAATTGCAGAAAAATCCTTTATCAAACCTTCAGAAATGATGTCATTGGTGCAGTGGCTTGAGCATCGGGGCAGGACTTTGTGGGCCGGGTCCTCTAGAACGATTCCTCCTCCTGCCTGGTCTCTTTTCTGTCTTTACATTTCATGTGCATTGCTAGTGTGACGTTGTCTAGAATAAAATGGCTCCGGAATTGGCGCATGGATCCCTGGGGCCATATTATTGAACACATGGTGGAGAAAAAGGAGTGGAAGCGGCGCATGCACAGATTGAATTTTTTTTTTCATCAGTGCATGCACCACCGACGCTCATAATCATCTCCACAGTGTGCTCAGTAAAATGGTGCCGGAGATGGCGGTACATGTAGGCGCCGATTCTGGTGCCAGTTTATTGAAGACAACGTCACACTAGCAAGGCAATAGCGTTAGCAGCGCGAAATTCAAATGCAGAAAACGAAGGCAAGGCAGGAGGAGGAATAGTTCTAGAGGACCCGGCCCACACAGTCCCGTCTGGATGCTCAAACCACTGCATCAATGACATCATTTCTGAAGGTTTGATAAAGGATTTTTCTGCAATCAATCATCGAATCTCCAAACTGAAGGTATGATTTGAATCGGTAATCTAGTGTCAGTATGGCGCTGACTGTACTTCATATGTGAAAATCGTGCAGGTTGGTTCCCTTTAAAGCACTTTGTGTTTTTTGTTTTTTTTTTTAAATCTGCAGCACGTCAATTCTTTCAGGGTTTTCCACCCATTAAAATAAATGAGAAAAAAAACAATGCAAGTAACAACGCCTTAATAAACTTTTGTATTTTATGTAAGTTGTTTTCCTGCCAACACTCGAGTATTTGGAGCAAATTTGTTTCCATAGAGGACCAATCGTCTGCACATAGCCTTCAGCATATTTCATATCTCCCGCCTGGACTACTGCAACCTCCTGCTCGGTGGCCTCCCTTCTAACAGTCTCGCACCCCTACAATCTATTCTACACTATGCTGCCCGACTAATCCACCTGTCCCCTTGTTACATCCGACTTCTCCTTTCTGCCAATCCCTTCACCGTCTTCCCATTGCCCAACGACTGCAGTTTAAAACCCTAACCATCACCTACAAAGCCATTCACAACCTGTCTCCTTCTTACTTCTGTGACCTAGTCTCCCGGTGCTTACCTGCACGTAACCTTCGATCCTCACAAGATCTCCTTCTCTACTCCCTTCTCATCTCCTCTTCCCACCATCGCATCCAAGATTTCTCCCGTGCCTCCCCCATACTCTGGAATGCTCTGCCAAAACAGACTCTCGCCTACCTTGACAAGCTTCAAAAGGAATCTGAAGACCTACCCCTTCCGACAAGCCTACAATCTGTAGCAACCATCAATCTAATAGAGAACCGTGCGACCATCTCCACCCTCACCTACTGTATCCTCACCTATCCCTTGTAGACTGTGAGACCTTGCGGGCAGAGTCCTCTCTCCTCCTGTACCAGTCTGTGCCTTGTTTTGTTTAGGATTATTGCACTTGTCCATACTATGTATACCCCTTTTCACATGTAAAGAGCCATGGAATAAATGGCACTATAATATTAAATAAAAATGATGGTAATAATAATATCATCAGTCTGGAGGATCTTTGAAAGGGCTTCACCGTCTTTAACAATGGGAATAGAATGGTTGGTAGTATTGGTACTTTGTAGACTGTTCTGTAAGGTGTGGAATACGCTAAGCTGGTTTCAAAGCGATTGTTTACGTTTGTAATTAATCCTATAAAAATGTCGACTTTTTATATTGGACTGGCATAAATTTTATTTGAATACTCACGTGAGCACAACCTCAGAGTTTCTTACAAAAGAGACCTCCCCAGACCCTGCACTTCTGTAACACTGGAGATGCCTTCAGGTAAAATGCCTAAAGATCACATCCTCTCCTGCCTATGACTTTCTTATACCTACAATTATAAACACCGCTTGCGAATAATATTAAGGATTTTCCACGTGTCTCTTCTAGAATTTCATCACTGTGCCACTCCTGGTTTTTTTTTCCATAAAAATGCTCTATTAAATGCAATCTTTTCAAACAGCCTTGCAATAGATAAATGTCACAACAATTCTTCATATGCTTCCTTTATAAGACAAAAGAAATAATCCCACGCGTTTGCAGTGCATGAGAAGCGCTACGGCTGCTTCATACGTTCTGGCCCTTATGGTTTACATTTGGCCATGAATCAGCTCAACACAATCTCATTGTCCTAACACAAAAGTGACAAAACCCAAAGCATGAAGACCTCCTCCCCTACTGTGACCCCACATAAGAGAGCCCAAACCCATTTGTATTGCATGTGTGGATTTCCCATCAAGTGCCTGTACCTGGGCACACAAAGAAAACGAGCTCCCGCCAGTATCTGCATAGTGCAGAGGGCAGGGGATAAAGGCCAGCCACAATGAGCTGGAAAACATGACTCCCATTGCACTGAAATCCCAGGTTGGCTCTCAATACCCTTTATAATTAACTATTCCATAACATTTACATAACTCAATGCATCAATTTTGGGTAAAATAGAAGGAATAGTTTGTAGACAATAACACAGTAAAAGGTCAGGGGTTAACAGCAGGGAACATGTCCAGAAGGCTATGTACACAGGCTGGAAATGCAGTGCTGTACTATCCCTCTGTGTGATATACCTGGGTCATGTCCTCCAGCCAAACTGAAAACGCAGCTTCTTGTCACCCCAAATAGAACATTTCCAGATCTTGTGATTACCAGTTTCATATACTCGTGCACCAGTTCAGAACTAATAAATCTATATTTTTATATAACGCCAACATATTCTGCAGCGCTTTACATATATCAGCAACACTGTCCCCACTGGAGCTCACAATCTAAATTCCCTATCAAGTATGTCTTTGGGGTGAAACCCACACAAAAACAGGGAGAACATACAAACTCCTTGCAGATGTGGTCTTTGGTGGGATTTGAACCCAAGATCCCAGCGCTGCAAGACTACAGTGCTAACCACTGAGCCACGGTACCTGGCAACTTATTTTTTCTAATTCCAGAATGTGTGCCATAAGTCAATAGCATTCATAGGATGAATTAATAATTGATATTTTGGAGAAAAGTCCTCCCCCCCCCAAAAAAAAATTAGTAAAAATGAGTTTTAAAATGATCTTATGCTAGTGGAACAAAGCACGTTGCTAAGGTGAATTCTCCACATTTTAACACCTAACCTGATATTCCAGAAGGACTCAATAGTCCAGATCCCCCCCAGTCAATTACATTTTAACAGAAAGTAAAAAAACACACATTATTATGACTTCTGAACTTACAGCCATCTCTGGATTTTTCGATTTGTTCCCTCAAAAAACGATCTTTGTGAAGGTTGACGTCACCAAACCAGAAGTCCACCTGTTTGGCGATGTCGGCCAGGACCTGTTTCACCCGAGAGCGCTTCTTTTTCTCCCGATCCTTCCTTGTCTCAGCGCTTTCATCTTCCTTCAGTTCATTCCTTGGTGTATCCATCTCAATCTCAGCCATAGTCATAGTCATCTGAATATAAAAAAAAATGACATTTTAAGAGTCCAGCTAAATAGTGAGTCCTAGTGTACTCAGTCTCTAATCACTCAGCTTGACAGCTGCAGCTTGTAGTGAGCAATGTGAGATGTCTGCAGCAGGGAGGCCAGGTTCACATGGGAGTATTTCACAGTCTGTGTATGAGGCGCAATGCTCGGGCTGGGTGTGGGTCTCCCGACCCTTAAAGCGTCAGACACATAAAGCTGTTTGTTCTGGTCGGGAGACCCACCACTAGACAAGGCATTGCGGTCAATACATGTGGGTATAACCCAATCTGAGAAGCTATCAATCAAGCTATGTGGGTAGCGATTGAGCTTAACTTTGAGAATAGATTTTACCAACATTTTAAGGCCACGTGCACACATTACATATTTGGTGAGTTTTTACCTCAGTATTTGTAAGTCAAAACCTGGAGTGGGTAATAAATACAAAAGTGGTGACGTGTTTTTTTTTTTTTTTTAAATTTTATAGAATTTTTTTCCAGGGGGTCATTGACTTGGCAAGCTCGATCCACAAAATGATGAAAACATTGCTTTATTTCAATCATTCTGCTAAAGAAAAGAAAAACGTACATGTAAAGGCTGATTAAATGGATACCTGCAGTGAAGGAATCCGATCTGCGGTTGTTGAATAATCTTCCTCTAGTTTTTTCATCTACTGTATATGTGTATCAGAGTGGGGCTTGGGGTTATGGTCCTCTCCGCACACCACCTTTCTTTCTTTTACAGGTCACTAATCTGATCACCTGCCCCTTTTCAAAAACTCCTTTCTTGACTGCTGCCGTCATCGGGGTAGGCGGTGCGTGTGCAGTGTAATTCTCCGACCACTCTTCAATAAAATGGTGCTGGAGGCTGCGCATGATCAGACCAAGATTTCAGCTCAATGACTTCTTCATTACCCAAAATCTCGATCTTCACGTGTTGGCTCTGGTGCTTTTTTATTGAAGACCGTCTGTGGAACCACATAGCACATCCGGTGCCCACCCCAATGACAGCGGCGTGGAATCTCAAACAGGAAGCAGTTCACCGAATAATCAGTGACCTGTAAAAGAAACAGAGGAGGCAGGTGGGCAAGCTAAAGAAGACCTTACCCCTAAAGGTACCGTCACACTAAGCAACATCGCTGCTGAGGCACAACTTAATAGCGACGTTGCGGTGTGTGACATCCAGCAACAACCTGGCCCCTGCTGTGAGGTCGTTGGTTGTTGCTGAATGTCCTGGACCATTTCTTAGTTGTTGCTCTCCCGCTGTGAAGTACACATCCCTGTGTGTGACAGCGACAGAGCAACAACTAAATGTGCAGTGGGCAGGAGCCGGCTTCTGCGGACGCTGGTAACCAATGTAAATATCGGGTAACCAAGAAGCCCTTACTTTGGTTACCCGATATTTACATTCGTTACCAGCGTCCACCGCTCTCACGCTGTCAGTGCCGGCTCCCTGCATACATAGCCAGACTACACATCGGGTAATTAACCCGATGTTTACTGTGGCTAGGTGTGCAGGGAGCCAGCGCTAAGCGGTGCGCGATGGTAACCAAGGTAAATATCGGGTTGGTTACCCGATATTTACCTTAGTTACCAAGCGCAGCACCGCTTCCACGCGTCGCTGCTGGCTGCGGGCTGGTCACTGGTTGCTGGTGAGATCTGCCTGTTTGACAGCTCACCAGCAACACGTGTACCGACGCTCCAGCGATCCTCCCAGGTCAGGTTGCTGGTGGGATCGCTGGAGCGTTGCTTAGTGTGACGGTACCTGAAGTCCTGCCCCAATGCACAGATGATGTCATTAGATGAAAACTTTAGAGGAAGACTATCAACCACCACATATCAGATTCCTTCACTGCAGGTATCAGTTTACTCAGCATCACAGTGTCATTATGCCCATGGCTTTACTTTATAGTGCCAATACTGCTGATAGGTTCTATTTAAACATGTACAGTGGGGAAAAAAGTATTTACTCAACCACCAATTGTGCAAGTTCTCCCACTTAAAAAGATGAAAGGCCTGTAATTGACATCATAGGTAGACCACAACTATGAGAGACAAAATGAGAAAACAAATCCAGAAAATCACTTGCTCTGATTTGGGAAGATTTTTTTTGCAAATTATGGTGGAAAATAAATATTTGGTCAATAACAAAAGTTCATCGCAATATTTTGTTATATATCCTTTGTTGTCAATGACACAGGTCAAACGTTTTCTGTAAGTCTTCACAAGGTTAGTTGCCACCCCCATGCTTCACAGTAGATATGGTGTTCTTTAGATGCAACTCAGCATTCTGTCTCCTATAAACACGACCAAGTTGTGTTTCTACTAGAGTTGATCGAATCTGCCAAAATCTGGGACCAGCGGATCCCTGCCGGATTGAAAAAAAAATCTGGATCCGCTCCGGATTCCAGTACCCATATAAGTCTATGGGGACCAGAATTCGGAGATTAAAAATGTTTGCGTTTGTGGAAGGGATATGGAAGGGAAGGAGTGTGCGCGGTGTACTCACCCGAGGCTGTGTCAAGCTGACACACTTTCCAGGTCTTGCTTTTCCCTTCCAGAGCCGACAATTCAATATTCATTATTTTGCCCGCCCACCGGCGCGTGTAATTGGTTGCAGCTTGATGCGCCCCCACCCTGAGTGTCAGCGTATCAGCTGACTGCAACCAATCACAGGCGGCAGGACGGCCGGTGGGCGGGGAAAGCAGTGCAAGTGTCTGCAGGTCAATATGGTGAACGTGCATGTCTTTCAGAACACATGCACACTCCTGTCAGAAGTGTGCAGCTGTGCCGGTGATGCGATGTCAGACTCGTACAGGTCTGACCTGACATCAGCCGGCACAGCCTGCGCTCTCTGAGCATGAGCGTGCATGTACAGAGAAACACATGCACGCTCCTGTCAGAAGTGTGTGTGGCTGTGTCGATGATGCGGTTTTTTTTTTTTTAATTTAAATAAATAATTTAAAAAAAAACAAACAAAAAACAGATGTGCGGTCCCCCCTAATTTTGATACCCAGCCATGATAAAGCCGGCTAGGGGCTGGTATTCCAGCCCGCAGTCGCCAAGTATTGCCGCATCTATTAGATGTGACAATCCCAGTGCAATACCGGCTCTTCTCGATTGCCCTGGAGTGGTGGCAATCGGGGTAATAAAGGGTTAATAGCAGCGCACAGCTGCTACTAAGCCCTAGGTTAGTAATGGCACAGGCGTCTATGAGATACCTGCATCACACTACCCTGTAAGTGAATAAAAAAACACAGAGAAAAATCCTTAATTTGGAATAAAGTACAAAACACACACCCTCCACCTATTTATTAATCCCCAACACCCTGCAGCTCCGGCTTAATCTCCACGAGGTCCCACGCCGCTTCAGCTCTGCTACATTACCAGCGGCCATAGAGCACGACCGCTGGCTGTGCAGACAATGACAGACGCGATGACTGCACAGCAGATACTGTCACAGGCTGGGGGCGCGTCAGCCTGCAACCAATCAAAGACGAGAGGACGGCTGGTGGGTGGAGAAAACACGGAAAGCTGTGTGTATACGATGTACAGTACAGGAAGTGAACGCGCAACCCAGAAGCAGTGTGCTGCCATGACACAGAGTCTCGGTAAGTATGAAACGATGTTTTATTTCTGTTTTTATTTTATTTTTCAATTATTTTCCCCAGTGCCGGTTCCGGATCGTACAAACGGAATTCCGGATCCGGAACCCGGAAATCTTTGAAACCGCGCGTATCTGGACTTTTAGGCTGGAGCCACACGAGGATAACTGCGATCCCCTCGTCTCACGTTGGCAGTACAGCAGAACTGAGTGTCATGCGAGTGTCCCTGCGACTGAGGTCCGATCATGCGAACGGACCTCAGCTGCGGGGGGGCGGACCGGCACTGAGGAGGGGCGGGCCTCTGTTGCGGAGGGGAGGGCCGGCTCTGAGGAGGGGAGGGAGGGATTTATCTCCCTCTCTCCTCCGTAGTCTGCTATTGCCATTCTCGCCCTGCACTCGCGGTACACCGGTTTACCGCAAGTGCAGTGCGATTTTTCTCTTGCCCCATACACTTGAATGGGCGAGAGAGAAAACAGGATCGCACTACAGTGGCAGCATGCACCGATTTTCATGCCGTGTGGCTTAGGCCTTACAGTTCAGATCCGCTCAGCCCTATTTTCTACCAAAAAAATGATTTTCTGTGTATTTTCACAGGTTTTTTCTTTACCAACCATGGATTACCGAACCAGGGATCTTACCTGGAAAGTGACATGTAGTAGAGCAGGGGTCTCAAACTCGGCTGGGTGTATGGGCCGCACAGAGGAAAAAAATAATTTGGGGGGCCGCATTCTTTGCAGGACAAAGTGACATTTTTATTGGTATCATATATATATTTTTTACACACCTTTGGACCACTGATTTTGAACATTTTTGACCTGTTTATTATAACAAATGTGCACATTCTTTGTTATATATATATATATATATATATATATATATATATATATATATATATATATATATAAAAAATGTCATGCTTTTTTTTTTTTTTTTTTTTTTTTACATTTTATCCCTTTCTTGTAACTAATAGTCTTACAATTAGCACTATATAGAAATTATGGCCAACATCTTTTAGTAATGTTCCCCATCTTGTAATGTGCCCATGCTTGCCCCCTTGTAGTAATGTGCTCATCCTTGTCCCCATCCTATAGTAAATGGGCTCATCCTTGTCCCCATCCTACAGTAATGTGCTCATCCTTGTCCCCATCCTATAGTAATGGGCTCTTCCTAGTCCCCATCCTACAGTAATGTGCTCATCCTTGTCCCCATCCTATAGTAATGGGCTCATCCTTGTCCCCATCCTACAGTAATGTGCTCATCCTTGTCCCCATCCTATAGTAATGGGCTCATCCTTGTCCCCATCCTACAGTAATGGGCTCATCCTTGTCCCCATCCTACAGTAATGGGCTCATCCTTGTCCCCATCCTACAGTAATGGGCTCATCCTTGTCCCCATCCTACAGTAATGGGCTCATCCTTGTCCCCATCCTACAGTAATGTGCTCATCCTTGTCCCCATCCTATAGTAATGGGCTCATCCTTGTCCCCATCCTACAGTAATGTGCTCATCCTTGTCCCCATCCTACAGTAATGGGCTCATCCTTGTCCCCATCCTATAGTAATGGGCTCATCCTTGTCCCCATCCTACAGTAATGTGCTCATCCTTGTCCCCATCCTATAGTAATGGGCTCATCCTAGTCCCCATCCTATGTGCTCATCCTTGTCCCCATCCTATAGTAATGTCCCCAGCCTTGTCCCCATCTTATCGTAATGTGTCCATCCTGTAGTAATGTGTCCAGCCTTGTCCCCCATCATATAGTAATGTTCCCGATCTTTGTCCCCTTGTAGCAATCTCCCTATCCTGTAGTACTGTGCCCATCATTTAGTTGTCCCATTCTACAGTAAAGTGCCCATCCTATAGCAATGTCCCCAGCCTTATTCCTATCCTATAGTAATGCTTCCCATCCTTGTTCCCTTGTAGTAATGTCCCTATCCTGTAGTAATGTCCTCATCCAATAGTATTATGCCCATCCTTGTAATGTCCCCATCCTTTAGTACTGTGCCCACCTTGTCCCTATTTTATAGACATGTGCCCACCTTGTCCCCATCCTGTAGTCATGTGCCCACCTTGTCCCCATCCTGTAGTCATGTGCCCACCTTGTCCCCATCCTGTAGTCATGTGCCCACCTTGTCCCCATCCTGTAGTCATGTGCCCACCTTGTCCCCATCCTGTAATCATGTGCCCACCTTGTCCCCATCCTGTAATCATGTGCCCATCCTGTAGTCATGTGCCTACCTTGTTCCCATCCTGTAGTCATGTGCCCACCTTGTCCCCATCCTGTAATCATGTGCCCACCTTGTCCCCATCCTGTAGTCATGTGCCCACCTTGTCCCCATCCTGTAATCATGTGCCCACCTTGTCCCCATCCTGTAATCATGTGCCCACCTTGTCCCCATCCTGTAATCATGTGCCCACCTTGTCCCCATCCTGTAATCATGTGCCCACCTTGTCCCCATCCTGTAATCATGTGCCCACCTTGTCCCCATCCTATAGTCATGTGCCCACCTTGTCCCCATCCTGTAATCATGTGCCCACCTTGTCCCCATCCTGTAATCATGTGCCCACCTTGTCCCCATCCTGTAATCATGTGCCCACCTTGTCCCCATCCTATAGTCATGTGCCCACCTTGTCCCCATCCTGTAATCATGTGCCCACCTTGTTGTCCCCATCCTATAGTCATATGCCCTGTAGTAATGGGGGGGGTGGGGGCAGTGGTGGCAGCGGCGGTGGCTGAAAGGGGGCAGGGGCTCTATAACTTACCGATCACTCTCAGCTTCCACAATCCACAGACGCCGGAGTGACGCTGAGGGGGGCGGTCTCCGGCCCCAGATCGACAGTGATTGGACAGATCGGTCACAAGGCCGGTCTCTCCAATCAGAGCTGGGGGCGGGTGAAACTGAGGTCACCCAGCTCCAGCCAATGATCAGAGCTACAGCTGCACTGATCTTGGCTGGATTTCACTGTTTCAGCGGTTTTCAATGGCTGAAACATTAGTGGCTGTGATTGGCTGATGAACGCCGCTCAGCCAATCACAGCCTCCGTAGGTCCGGGAGGAGACATCACCCCTCCTGAGGTCCCCTCCTCCCCGAATCTAAGGTATTTGCATTGCAAAGCGATCACAGCCAGCCACCGGGGCTGCGATCTCGCCATG
Organism: Anomaloglossus baeobatrachus; assembly: GCF_048569485.1. Classification (NCBI taxonomy): domain Eukaryota; kingdom Metazoa; phylum Chordata; class Amphibia; order Anura; family Aromobatidae; genus Anomaloglossus; species Anomaloglossus baeobatrachus. The sequence continues at coordinate 265,039,288 of NC_134353.1, read as the reverse complement.
ACGTACTGGGTACGTCATGGGTCCTTAAGTACCAGGGAGCCATGACATACCCAGTACGTCATAGATCGCTAAGGGGTTAATGTGCCGTCCTTCTCACACACACACACACACCATTCTTCTCACCTGTCCCGCGCTCCCTCGGCTGCCTCATCTCTGCTTCGTGCGGCCCCCAGGCTCGGGCCCCTGTTACTATCGCGGCCGGTGCAGGGGGCCGCAGCCACTGTCAGAGATTTCTGTCAGATGATTGTTTTGCCAGCGCGAGAGCGCAGAGTCCTTGACGCAGAGATCAGCGCCGGCAAAACATTCATCTAACAAAGTGCAGACAGTGGCTGCGGCCCCCTGCACCGGCCGCGATAGTGACAGGGGCCTGAGCCTGGGGGCCGCACGAAGCAGCCTGACGGGCCGCATGCGGCCCGCGGGCCGCATGTTTGAGACCCCTGTAGTAGAGCCTTTGATGGTGGCCTGCCAGGTGGCACTGGTGCTGAGCAGAGGGGACATGTTGAGCTACAAAATAATGTGAAATGCTTATTGCATAGGTGTACCAAGGTCTGGTGGAATAGGGCCTTCCTCGAGGGATACATTTCTAAACAAATGGTCCCTCGAGGACTTAGGATGCAGGTATTTCCATCCTTCCCTGTGGAGGACACCACGTTTATTAACAAATGGGAAGAAATCTGCTCCACCAGCTCCTTTAAGCTTATGGAATTACTGGTTGGGCTCAACTCAAAAACCCTTGAGGAGGTGGAGAAGGAGGTGGACACCACTTATTCAGAATTAAAAGGAATATCCTCGGCTGAGGAGATTGCGGCTTTTGATGCTATGATGGCTACTAGTTCCGAAGAATGGGAAAAAACAATTAGGGAGACTCGTTCAAAAAAAGATTGCACGGGACATGGCAGATTACCAACAACTTAAGGTCTATAGATGGCGCAAGTCAACACCACGATTTGTCCGCGGTAGATCTGTGTCGGTGTCTACGGTCTCGTCCGCGGGTGAGGTGTCGGACCAGTCCTTGTCCCCTATGACCACAAGACTTGGGACCAAGAGAAAGGGGGAATAAAAAGCAACCGGCAATTATAACAAGAAGCCCCCAGTAGTGGGGAAATCGGGCGGTACCCCTAAGGTAATAAACCTATCCCAACATACTTTCTCTATGTTAGAGAATGAGGTCCTGGCCCGGGGCCTCACCTTTTCACCCAGCTCACGATTTGATCCCTTTACAGCCGTGAAGGATCTACACATCTTTGCTCGGGCACTGATGATGAAAAGGTGGTTTCACGATGATGATCTACAAAAGGCTTTTCCAACAGAGACTGAACAATCTGCTCTGCATATCCTTGAAGAATTATCGGAAGAGCATTCTTCTAGTGCCCTAGGTAAGATTCCTTCATGGCTGCGGATCAGATCAAAGAAATTCCCCCCCTTGTCGGCATGTCCCAATATTGACCTGTTCGTGCAGCTCGTCTCTAATGAATTTTCTAAATTCCCCACTAACATCTACAATGACAATCTCACGAGGGAAGAGAGGAGCTGCATTGACAGGATCAGGAGATTGGATGATATAGTTATCAAACCAGCCGACAAGGGTGGGAACCAGGGCTGTGGAGTCGGAGTCGGAGTCGTGGAGTCGGAGTCGGAGCTCATTTTGGTGGAGTCGGAGTCGGTATAAAATGCACCGACTCCGACTCCTAAAATATATAATAAATTGGGGACAGGAGTGCAATGCAGAATGTGCTGAATATTTTACTAAATAATAACATTTAGTATAATGCTTATATTTAAGTGAAAAATTTATTGTAGTACAATGTGAACATCAGACATTTAATTGTTTTTATGATACAATAATCAAGATATTTGGATAGAACATAAAATATTTATTGGAATACAACTTTAGAACACAAAAAACTAATAAATTGTAAATATGTAATATATATATATATATATATATATATACACACAGTGTATATACACACACAAGATATATATGTAATCTACTGTATATTACATAGTGTATTACATATTTACAATTTATTACAGTTTTTTGTGTTCTAAAGTTGTATTCCAATAAATATATTTTATGTTCTATCCAAATATCTTGATTATCGTATCATAAAAATTATTAAATGTCTGATGTTCACATACACATATTCATGTACTACAATAAATTTTTCACCTAACTAAGCAATATATGTAGGAGTCGGAGTCGGAGCCGGAGTCGGAGTCGGAGCCGGAGTCGGAGTCGGTGCAAGAGAATTTGAGGAGTCGGAGTCGGAGTCGAAGGTTTGGCTTACCGACTCCACAGCCCTGGTGGGAACATTGTGGCATGGCCTTGCACACTATATGAAAAGGAGGCATATAGACAGCTTAGGGCTAGTGATTGCTACCAACGCCTCACATTCAATCCTCTCAGCAAATTTACGAAAGAACTACAGTGTTTGCTGAGAGATGCTTTGGACAGTGGGATCATAGAGAGGGGACTGTTTGACTCATTGCTTGTGGCCGAGCCTAAGATACCGACACTGTATTAATTGCCCAAAGTGCATAAAGACGTAAACATGCCACCTGGGAGAGTGTCGAAGGTGGGCAATTTTTTAGAACGGATATGTATCTATATTGATTCTTTTCTCAAGCCCCTAGTAGAATCTCTTCCCTCGTACCCACGGGACACGAGCAATTTTTTGCAAAAAATTGACTCTCTACACGTGGGTGAGGGTTCCCTGTTGGTCTCTTGCGATGTCGAATCGCTCTACACGAGCATTCGACATCGCGATGGGCTACGGGCAACCTCATATTTTTTATCAATGACCAGCATGTCCGGGATGGAGAGGGAATTTGTCATGAACCTTTTGAGTTTTGCCCTAACGCATAATTTTTTCTTTTTTGGGGGGTCCCTGTACCTACAGCTCCAGGGTACAGCAATGGGGGGCGGCCTTTGCGCCCTCGTATGCTAATTTATTCCTGGGGCTGTGGGAGAGGGACATCCTCCTGTCAGATGTGTTGTCATCGGTGGACCGCATCCCCTTTTGGACGCGGTACATCGATGACATCTTTTTCATCTGGCAGGGGGATGCCCAAGAGCTTAATTTATTCATTCAGAATTTGAATATGAATGAGATTAATTTACGGCTAACACATAGGTTCAGTGACGTATCCCTCGAATTTCTGGACGTGCTGATCACGCGGGACAGATCGGGCCAGTTACAGACTGATCTGTATCGTAAAGATACCGCAGTTAATTCTGTCCTGTACGCCACTTCAGCCCATCCCGCCCACGTCATACGTGCAGTCCCCGTGGGGCAGTTCCTCCGTTTACAGCAGATCTGCTCCTCGGATTCCCCATTTGAATCAAGAGCCCTTTAGCTCAAAGATAGATTCCGTAAACGCGGATATAGTAATAGGTCCATCAAAAAGGCCTATAATAGAGCCAGGAACTCCCCACGTGTCGAGTTACTATTTGGTGGTCAAATGAAGAAAACCTCGAACGATGTGAGAATGATCACCCAGTATCACTCACACTGGGGTAGGATTGTGGACGTGATGTCCCGTTTTTGGTCCATTCTTACTGTTGATCCCATTCTAAGGAACTACTTACCTGAAAGACCAGCAGTTGCGGCTCGCAAGGCTAAAAATTTGAAAGACATCTTGACATCTAGTCATTATGACAAAAAAGATAACAGTGTCCTTCCCTTCCTGCCGTCCTCTTCCCTCCCTCGGAGGTCCAGATTTGGCTGTTCACCCTGTGGCTCGTGTGTCGCGTGCCCCAATATTGATACAGCAACTGACTTCACCGCGTCGGATGGGAAAGTTTTCCCTATCAAGAGAAAAATCAATTGCCTGTCCAAGGCTGTTGTTTATTATGCTGTTTGCCCATGTCCGCTCATCTATGTCGGCCTAACCACACGGGCGTTAAAGGTCCGTGTGAGAGAGCACGTACGTGACATTCAGGCCGCCTTGAATGAAGTGGATGTTGAGGGCCTTAAAACAATACCCAGGCACTTCAAAAGACATCATCATTGTAACCACACCTTATTGAGGATACGAGGGATAGATCAGATAATAACAGGGGTTCGGGGCGGCAATATTATCCGACTCCTCGCACAACGTGAAACGGAGTGGATATGGACCCTAAAAACTTTGCAGCCCGAGGGGCTAAATGAATGTCTAAGTTTTGTGTCCTTTTTATAAGAATACTTTAGATAACAGCCTTTTTGGCCTTCAGTATTGGGAGTATGGCACACCTTGTAATCTTGCATCTCCTGTCCCATTTGCTCTGTACCATATTGGTCTTGATTTTAATTGTTTTTATTTTTTCCTTTTTTAGCTCTCTCCTTCCATCCATGTTGTACCTTGATCCCTGTGTTATCCCTGTATGGAACTGGAGAAGTCTATTGTCCGTTTGGATTTTCCGGAAATTGCACGGAGTCTATGCATCACACATGGACACAACCTTTTATGTTCTAAACGGCGTTTGATATACTGTTTTATCTGGTTGGACGGAAGTGTGTACATATGTATACCGCAAGTTTAAGTTAGGGTTCTTCATCTGACATATACTTGAGATGTATGGTCCTTTGACACACTCCCCTCTTCTATTATATCCCTCGCAGTACCGGTGCGCGCATGCGTTCGCCCCGATCGCCCTGTGCGGCTGCTGGCGCGTCCGTTTGGGCTACTCTCGTGGCGACTATGTCCCCATGATTGTGGCCTGGACGTGCCCGCGGTGGCACGGTGCTTTCTGGGCGTTCACTTGCGCGCCATAGTGGTCAACTGCGAGTGGATGTTGTGTTCCATATCCTGCACTTCCTTGTAATTATTGTTATTTTTCTCTCCAGTGGTTCCTCTGGTGAAACGCACTTACCCTTATTCGTGTGCCTGGAAGTACAGGGCCGCAACGTAATAGACACGTAGGTGTGCGGTGACGCTTATCCAGTTGCCATGACACTTATGTAAACACTGGCACTTACTCCACGGCTTCTGGATATACCGCTCCACGTGGGTCTTACAGCCGCGCCTCCACGAGTGACGCGATATAGACGTCTCCATGGGAGCGATACGATGCCCACGTCACTACACTTCCGGTGTGGTGTTATTGAATAGGGCGCGCTGTAACACTTACTACACACTATGGTTCTTGGAGGCGTGGCTGTAAGCGGACGTCACAGTTACACACCCCCATGTGGGCCACATGATGGGGATGCCCTTATGGGAGTGATGCGATGTTCGCGTCACCTGTATTTCCGGTGCGGCGTCCCTGACATGGGGCGTGGATAATATTGGCATTTGGGATTAACCTCCAATCTGGATGCCTGTTGTATTATATCATGAAGAACCTCCATATAATGTGGGATGGGATTGGTGGAGACCAACATGGATGTGATGGGATAGCTACCATTTAAAAGGACAGCTGTTTTAATTAGAGACCACCCCCGGAAGAAGGATTAACACCGAAACCTATAGGTCGGGGCTCTGGGCTCTCACTACACTCATAGGTACGTCAGATCTGTATACTGCATTTGATTCAGGGTTATGTTTATGCTTATCATGTACTATTGACTTTACTATGTCTTGGATTACCTGCATAGGAGCACTGTTTGTCTTTTTATAGTTAGTCCAGCTTTGGGCTGCCTGCTTTATAGGTATGCCCTAGCTGTGTATTCATGAATTCATTTACAATGTGCTCCTATGTGCCTTTTTTGTGGTGAGGGCGCCACTGGCTGGCATCTACCACCTGTCTCTGTTTTTTTTTTTTTTTTTATACACCATTGTCTATTTGCTATTATGCTATTGTATTAATAAAATTCAATCTTTTTGCAACTTAGTCGTTGTACAGATTCTTCTTCTTTTGTTTACTATTTTCTACCAAATAGTTCTACTTTGGTTTAATCAGACGATATGACATTCTCCCAATATTCTTCTGGATAATACAAATGCTCTCCATCAAACTTCAGATGGGCCCGGACATGTACTGGCTTAAGCAGGGTGACAAGTCTAGCACTGCAGGATCTGAGTCCCTCGCGGAGTAGTGTGTTACTGATGGTAGCCTTTATTACGGTGGTCCCAGCTCTATGCAGATCATTCACTATGTCCCCTCGTGTGGTTCTTGGATGTTTGCTCACCGTTCTTGTGATCATTTTGACCCTATGGGGTGAGATCTTGCCAGAGCCCCAGATCGAGGGAGATTATCATTGATCTTGTATGTCTTCCATTTTCTTATTTTTGCTCCCACAGTTGATTCCATCACACCAAGCTGCTTGCCTATGGCAGATTCAGTCTTCCCATCCTGGTGCAGGGCTACAATTTTGATTCTGGTGTCCTTCGACAGCTCTTTGGTCTTCACCATAGTGGAGTTTGGAGCCTGACTGTTTGAGGTTGTGGACAGGTGTCTTTTATACTGATAAGTTCAAACAGGTGCCATTACTACAGATAATGAGTGGAGGACAGAGGAGCCTCTTAAAGAAGAAGTTACAAGTCTGTGAGAGCCAAAAATCTTGCATGCTTTTACATTACTAAGAAGGGAATTTTGTTTACTTACCGTAAATTCCTTTTCTTCTAGCTCCAATTGGGAGACCCAGACAATTGGGTGTATAGCTACTGCCTCCGGAGGCCACACAAAGCAGTACACTTAAAAGTGTAAGGCCCCTCCCCTTCTGCCTATACACCCCCCGTGGGATCACGGGCTCCTCAGTTTTAGTGCAAAAGCAAGAAGGAGGAAAGCCAATAACTGGTTTAAAAAACAAATTCGATCCGACGAAACATCGGAGAACTGAAACCATTCAACATGAAACAACATGTGTACCCGAAAAAAACAAAAATCCCTAAGAAAACAGGGCGGGTGCTGGGTCTCCCAATTGGAGCTAGAAGAAAAGGAATTTACGGTAAGTAAACAAAATTCCCTTCTTCTTTATCGCTCCTAATTGGGAGACCCAGACAATTGGGACGTCCAAAAGCAGTCCCTGGGTGGGTAAAATAACACCTCGTGATAGGGCCGTAAAAACAGCCCTTTCCTACAGGTGGGCAACCGCCGCCTGAAGGACTTGTCTACCTAGGCTGGCGTCCGCCGAAGCGTAGGTATGCACCTGATAATGCTTGGTAAAAGTGTGCAGACTCGACCAGGTAGCCGCCTGGCACACCTGCTGAGCCGTAGCCTGGTGCCGTAATGCCCAGGACGCACCAACGGCTCTGGTAGAATGGGCCTTCAGCCCTGAGGGAACCGGAACCCCAGCAGAACGGTAGGCTTCAAGAATTGGTTCCTTGATCCACCGAGCCAGGGTGGATTTGGAAGCTTGCGACCCTTTACGCTGACCAGCGACAAGGACAAAGAGTGCATCCGAGCGGCGCAGAGGCGCCGTGCGGGAAATGTAGATTCTGAGTGCTCTCACCAGATCCAACAAATGCAAATCCTTTTCACATTGATGAACTGGATGAGGACACAAAGAAGGTAAGACGATATCCTGATTGAGATGAAAGGGGGATACCACCTTAGGGAGAAACTCCGGAATTGGGCGCAGAACCACCTTATCCTGGTGGAACACCAGGAAGGGAGATTTGCAAGACAGCGCTGCTAGCTCGGACACTCTCCGAAGAGACGTGACCGCTACTAGAAAAACCACTTTCTGTGACAAGCGAGAAAGGGAAACATCCCTCATAGGCTCGAAAGGCGGCTTCTGGAGAGCAATTAGAACCTTGTTCAGGTCCCAGGGCTCTAACGGCCGCTTGTAAGGAGGGACGATATGACAAACCCCTTGCAGGAACGTGCGTACCTGAGGAAGTCGTGCTAGGCGTTTCTGAAAAAAATACAGACAGCGCTGAGACTTGTCCTTTAAGAGAGCCTAGCGACAAACCTTTTTCCAAACCGGATTGCAGGAAGGAAAGAAGAGTAGGCAATGCAAATGGCCAGGGAGAGACTCCCTGAGCAGAGCACCAAGATAAGAAAATCTTCCACGTCCTGTGGTAGATCTTGGCGGAAGATGGTTTTCTAGCCTGTCTCATGGTGGCAATGACCTCTTGAGATAATCCTGAAGACGCTAGGATCCAGGACTCAATGGCCACACAGTCAGGTTCAGGGCCGCAGAATTCTGATGGAAAAACGGCCCTTGGGACAACAAGTCTGGTCGGTCTGGAAGTGCCCACGGTTGGCCTACCGTGAGGTGCCAGAGATCCGGGTACCACGACCTCCTCGGCCAGTCTGGAGCGACGAGGATGGCGCGGCGGCAGTCGGACCTGATCTTGCGCAGCACTCTGGGCAACAGTGCCAGAGGTGGGAACACATAAGGTAGCCGGAACTGCGACCAATCTTGAACTAAGGCGTCCGCCGCCAGAGCTCGGTGATCGTGAGAGCGTGCCATGAAAGCCGGGACCTTGTTGTTGTGCCGGGACGCCATTAGGTCGACGTCCGGCATCCCCCAGCGGTGACAGATCTCCTGAAACACGTCCGGGTGAAGAGACCATTCCCCTGCGTCCATACCCTGGCGACTGAGGAAGTCTGCTTCCCAGTTTTCCACGCCTGGGATGTGAACTGCGGATATGGTGGATGTCATGTCTTCCACCCACGTCAGAATCCGCCGGACTTCCTGGAAGGCTTGCCGACTGCGTGTTCCTCCATGGTGGTTGATGTATGCCACCGCTGTGGAGTTGTCCGACTGAATTCGGATTTGCTTGCCTTCCAGCCACTGCTGGAAGGCTTGTAGGGCAAGATACACTGCTCTGATTACCAGAACATTGATCTGAAGGGTGGACTCTTGCTGAGTCCACGTACCCTGAGCCCTGTGGTGGAGAAAAACTGCTCCCCACCCTGAAAGACTCGCGTCTGTCGTAACCACCGCCCAGGATGGGGGTAGAAAGGACCTTCCTTTTGACAATGAGGTGGGAAGAAGCCACCACCGAAGAGATTCCTTGGCCGCCTGAAAAAGAGAGACGTTCCTGTCGAGGGACGTCGACTTCCCGTCCCATTGGCGGAGAATGTCCCATTGTAGTGGACGCAGATGAAACTGCGCGAAAGGGACTGCCTCCATTGTTGCTACCATCTTCCCTAGGAAGTGCATGAGGCGTCTCAAGGGGTGTGACTGGCCTTGAAGGAGAGATTGCACCCCTGTCTGTAGAGAACGCTGTTTGTCCAGCGGAAGCTTCACTATCGCTGAGAGAGTATGAAACTCCATGCCAAGATAAGTTAGCGATTGGGTCGGGGTCAGATTTGACTTTGAAAAGTTGATGATCCACCCGAAACTCTGGAGAGTCTCCAGCACAACGTTCAGGCTGTGTTGGCATGCCTCTTGAGAGGGTGCCTTGACCAGTAGATCGTCCAAATACGGGATCACAGAGTGACCTTGAGAGTGCAGGACTGCTACTACTGCTGCCATGACCTTGGTGAAGACCCGTGGGGCTGTCGCCAGCCCGAAAGGCAGAGCTGCGAACTGAAGGTGTTCGTCTCCTATAACGAAGCGTAGAAAACGCTGATGCTCTGGAGCAATCGGCACGTGGAGATAAGCATCTTTGATGTCTATTGATGCTAGGAAATCTCCTTGAGACATTGAGGCGATGACGGAGCGGAGGGATTCCATCCGGAACCGCCTGGTTTTCACGTGCTTGTTGAGCAGCTTTAGATCCAGAACGGGACGGAAAGACCCGTCCTTTTTTGGCACCACAAACAAATTGGAGTAAAAACCGTGACCTTGCTCCTGAAGAGGAACAGGGGTCACCACTCCTTCTGCCTTTAGAGTGCACACCCGCTTGCAGAAGAGCATCGGCTCGGTCGGGAGGTGGAGAAGTTCTGAAGAATCGAGTTGGAGGACGAGAACTGAACTCTATCCTGTACCCGTGAGACAGAATGTCTCTCACCCAACGGTCTTTGACCTGTGGCAGCCAAATGTCGCCAAAGCGGGAGAGCCTGCCACCGACCGAGGATGCGGAGAGAGGAGGCCGAAAGTCATGAGGAAGCCGCCTTGGTAGCGGGTCTTCCGGCTGTCTTTTTTGGGCGTGACTGAGCCCGCCAAGAATCTGAGCTCCTCTGATCCTTTTGAGTCCTTTTGGACGAGGAGAATCGGGACCTGCCCGAGCCTCGAAAGGACCGAAACCCCGACTGTCCCCTCCTCTGTTGGGGTTTGTTTTGTCTGGGCTGAGGTAAGGATGAATCCTTACCCTTGGACTGTTTAATGATTTCATCCAAACGCTCACCAAACAGTCGGTCACCAGAAAATGGCAAACTGGCTAAGCACTTTTTGGAAGCAGAATCTGCCTTCCATTCCCTTAACCACAAGGCTCTGCGTAAAACCACGGAGTTGGCGGACGCCACTGCCGTACGGCCCGTAGAGTCCAGGACAGCATTAATCGCGTAAGACGCAAATGCAGACATTTGAGAGGTTAAGGATGCCACCTGCGGAACAGATGTACGTGTGACCGTGTCAATCTGTGTAAGACCAGCTGAAATAGCTTGGAGTGCCCATACGGCTGCGAATGCTGGAGCAAACGACGCGCCGATAGCTTCATAGATGGATTTCAACCAGAGCTCCATCTGTCTGTCAGTGGCATCTTTAAGTGCAGCCCCATCTTCCACTGCAACTATGGATCTAGCCGCAAGCCTGGAGATTGGAGGATCCACCTTGGGACACTGGGTCCAGCCCTTGACCACGTCAGGGGGAAAGGGATAACGTGTATCCTTAAGCCGTTTGGAGAAACGCTTATCTGGATAAGCGTGGTGTTTCTGGACTGACTCTCTAAAGTCAGAGTGGTCCAGAAAAGTACTTAATTTACGCTTGGGATACCTGAAATGGAATTTCTCCTGCTGTGAAGCTGACTCCTCCACTGGAGGAGCTGGGGGAGAAATATCCAACATTCTATTGATGGACGCTATAAGATCATTCACTATGGCGTCACCATCAGGAGTATCCAGATTGAGAGCGGTCTCAGGATCAGAATCCTGATCAGCTACCTCCGCCTCATCATACAGAGAGTCCTCCTGCTGGGACCCTGACCAGTGTGATGAAGTCGAGGGCCGCTCATAGCGAGCTCGCTTAGGCTGTCTGGGACTGTCGTCCATGTCAGAGCCTTCACCCTGGGATGCATGGGACACCCCCGGAGCCCGGAGCTGTTCCAACTGAGGGGGACCAGGGAGCAATGATTCAACAGTGCCCATGGTCTGAGTTACTGGTCTAGACTGCAAAGTTTCTAGAATTTTAGTCATAGTCACAGACAATCTATCCGCAAAAACTGCAAACTCCGTCCCCGTCACCTGGACAGTATTCACAGGTGGTTCTCCCTGGGTCACCTCTAGCGGAGGCCCCGGCCGAGCAAGTGCCACAGGGGCTGAGCACTGCACACAATGGGGGTCAGTGGAACCTGCAGGTAGAGTAGCCTCACATGCGGTACAAGCAGCATAGAAAGCCTGTGCCTTGGCACCCTTGCTTTTTGCGGATGACATGCTGTTGTCTCCTCTGAGTAATCTAGGAGGGTATATAGCCAAGAATCACCAGCGACCGTACAGTGCAATGTATAGCATGCAAGCATAAAAATACAAATGAACACTTCGGCACTAGTGGGGTCAGCACCAGAGGTGCCGCTTACCGCCCGCGGAAACGCGGGTGTGTGGTCGCCAGAATCCCGTGTCTGGGTCTCCCAGAACTTGTCTCCCCTCTCCAGCTCAGACTGCACACAGGAATGGCTGCCGGCGTTCTGTGAAGAGGGGCGGACCGTGGGCGTGCCTCAGACAAAGTGCGGGAAACTGGCGTCCCACTGTGTCCAGTGTGAGGGCTGGAGTATGTAAAATAGACTCCATCCCCCTGCGCTGATGTTCTGTACAGCGTCCCGCCCTTCCCCTGACTGGCAGGCTTGGGGGCGGGAACGAAGCGAAACTAGGCCGCAAAAGCCGGGGACTCGAGTAATAAGCGCGGCCGTCATATATGCACGGCCAGCGCGGAAGTCCCCGGCGCACCACAAGTCCCAGCCGCGCCGCAGTGTAAACTGACAGCAGCGGCCGGCGCGGCAGTTCCCAATACATTAACTCACTCAGCAGAGCTGTAGTGAGTAGTGGCACAAGCGCGCAGCGCTGTTGTCCCCGGCGCACTAACACACCCAGCAATTCTGCAGTGTGTCTGCGCGCGGTCTGTACGGGGACACAGAGTACCTTGACGTAGCAGGGCCATGTCCCTGACGATACTCAGCTCCATATCCAGCAGATTCCCCAGCGGCTGTGGATGGAGCACGGTCTCAGTGCCTGGAGACCGGTAAAATCCCACTTCACCCAGAGCCCTAAGGGGGATGGGGAAGGAAGCAGCATGTGGGCTCCAGCCTCCGTACCCGCAATGGGTACCTCAACCTTAACAAACACCGCCGACAAAAGTGGGGTGAGAAGGGAGCATGCTGGGGGCCCTAGTATGGGCCCTCTTTTCTTCCATCCGACATAGTCAGCAGCTGCTGCTGACTAAACAGTGGAGCTATGCGTGGATGTCTGACCTCCTTCGCACAAAGCATGAAAACTGAGGAGCCCGTGATCCCACGGGGGGTGTATAGGCAGAAGGGGAGGGGCCTTACACTTTTAAGTGTACTGCTTTGTGTGGCCTCCGGAGGCAGTAGCTATACACCCAATTGTCTGGGTCTCCCAATTAGGAGCGATAAAGAAATACTTATTTTCGACCATAATTTGCAAATAAAATCTTGCAAAATAAGACAAGGTGATTTTCTGGATTTGTTTTCTCATTCTGTCTCTCATAGTTGTGGTCTACCTATGATGTCAATTACAGGCCTCATCTTCATAAAAGAGAGAACTTGCACAATTGGTGGCTGACCAAATACTTTTTTCCCCACTGTACAGTATATGGATGACATATGGACGCCATCCATGTGCTGTACGTGTTTTCCACTGACCAATAGACTATTGGCCCCTTTTATCAGTACTTCTGGTATAAAACGGACAGTCCCTGTGTTTTGCAAAAAAATAAGGTCAGTGAAAAATCACACCCATGTGAATAGCACCATAGATTATCATGGGTACCTGAAAAAAATGGATACAACATGTACACGAAACACGTACATGTGAATGAGCTATAAGGCCTAAGGCGTCATTGATATGTCTGCAATTAGACACATTTACAAAAAAAAAAATGGTACTGGTGTCAGTGTGTTATCTGTGTGTCCATTTTTACCATCTATGTCTCATCATCAGTGTTCTTCAAGAATGAAGAAATATATGTAGCGGGGACACAGAAGAACGACGCGGACACGGCCGGACCAAGCGGCCAGGCGGGGGACACGGCCGGACCAAGCGGCCAGGCGGGGGACACGGCCGGACCAAGCGGCCAGGCGGGGGACACGGCCGGACCAAGCGGCCAGGCGGGGGACACGGCCGGACCAAGCGGCCAGGCGGGGGACACGGCCGGACCAAGCGGCCAGGCGGGGGACACGGCCGGAACCAAGCGGCCAGGCGGGGGACACGGCCGGACCAAGCGGCCAGGCGGGGGACACGGCCGGACCAAGCGGCCAGGCGGGGGACACGGCCGGACCAAGCGGCCAGGCGGGGACACGGCCGGACCAAGCGGCCAGGCGGGGGACACGGCCGGACCAAGCGGCCAGGCCGGGGGACACGGCAGGACCAAGCGGCCAGGCGGGGGACACGGCAGGACCAAGCGGCCAGGCGGGGGACACGGCAGGACGAAGCGGCCAGGCGGGGGACACGGCAGGACGAAGCGGCCAGGCGGGGGACACGGCAGGACGAAGCGGCCAGGCGGGGGACACGGCAGGACAAAAAGGCGTGAACCTACAAATGTATAGCATAAGTTGTGGAAGGAGCCTACTCTGAAGAACTGCCCTGGGCTCTTGCATCCTATGAATTATGGTTTTTAGTCTCATAGAATATAATAAAAAATGACACAAATATAAAGTGCCAAGGATAGAACGTAGGAACCATCTGTAATTATCAAGCCTTAATGTGCTACGAAGACTGGACCTACTCCCGGTACTGACGGGTAGGAAGAGGGAGAAGAACAGTTCAGATCAATAACCCGCCCATATCCAGCACGTGTAGGGGGCGAGCAGCCAGTTATCACGCACAATACACTGCACTCCAGTCACTCATGGTCATGCTACAACGACGGTCTGCTCACCTCCGATTGCGATCCTCACCTGTCGCTCACAGCTCAGCGACTCTCACTGACGTCACTGCTGCGCGACCCACGGCAGAGTAGGACCCAAGAGCGGCCGATTCAGTGCCTGTGTTACCATAGTAACCCCGCTGTGATTAACGCGTGTTTGCTTCCTCTGCCTTTGGGTAAAATAATTATGTTCAGTGTATTTTCACACAAATAAAACAATGAGTATTTGGAGGGTTCTAGAACTGCTGTTCCTGAAAACGCTGAAGAGAGGCGCTCGGCGATGACGTCATTCGGGCGCGAAATTTTGGAAACTGATGTTAGATGTGCGTATACCTGGAAGCTGTGCTGTTTGTGTGCGCCTCACTGCAGTGTGAGTGTATCTGAGGTGCCGGACAGTCTGTGTGCGTGTCACTGCAGTGTGAGTGTAACTGAGTTGCCGTGCTGTCTGTGCGTGTCAAAGCAGTGTATGTGTGTATCTGAGGTGCCGTGCTGTCTGTGTGCGTGTCCCTGCAGTGTGAGTGTACCTGAGGTGCCGTGCCGTCTGTGTGCGTGTCACTGCACTGTATGTATGTATCTGAGGTGCCGTGCCGTCTGTGTGCGTGTCACTGCACTGTATGTATGTATCTGAGGTGCCGTGCTGTCTGTGTGCATGTCCCTGCACTGTATGTGTGTATCTGAGGTGCCGTGCCGTGCTGTCTGTGCGTGTCACTGCACTGTATGTGAGTATCTGAGGTGCTGTGTTGTCTGTGTGCGTGTCACTGCACTATATGTATGTATCTGAGGTGTTGTGCTGTCTGTGTGCGTGTCCCTGCAGTGTGAGTGTACCTGAGGTGCCGTGCCGTCTGTGTGCGTGTCACTGCACTGTATGTATGTATCTGAGGTGCCGTGCCGTCTGTGTGCGTGTCACTGCACTGTATGTATGTATCTGAGGTGCCGTGCCGTCTGTGTGCGTGTCACTGCACTGTATGTATGTATCTGAGGTGCCGTGCCGTCTGTGTGCGTGTCACTGCACTGTATGTATGTATCTGAGGTGCCGTGCTGTCTGTGTGCATGTCCCTGCACTGTATGTGTGTATCTGAGGTGCCGTGCCGTGCTGTCTGTGCGTGTCACTGCACTGTATGTGAGTATCTGAGGTGCTGTGTTGTCTGTGTGCGTGTCACTGCACTATATGTATGTATCTGAGGTGCTGTGTTGTCTGTGTGCGTGTCACTGCACTATATGTATGTATCTGAGGTGCTGTGTTGTCTGTGTGCGTGTCACTGCACTGTATGTATGTATCTGAGGTGCCGTGCTGTCTGTGTGCATGTCCCTGCACTGTATGTATGTATCTGAGGTGCCGTGCTGTCTGTGTGGGTATCACTGCACTGTATGTATGTATCTGAGGTGCCGTGCTGTCTGTGTGCGTGTCACTGCACTGTATGTATGTATCTGAGGTGCCGTGCTGTCTGTGTGCGTGTCACTGCACTATATGTATGTATCTGAGGTGCCGTGCTGTCTGTGTGCGTGTCACTGCACTATATGTATGTATCTGAGGTGTTGTGCTGTCTGTGTGCGTGTCACTGCACTATATGTATGTATCTGAGGTGTTGTGCTGTCTGTGTGCGTGTCACTGCACTATATGTATGTATCTGAGGTGTTGTGCTGTCTGTGTGCGTGTCACTGCACTATATGTATGTATCTGAGGTGTTGTGCTGTCTGTGTGCGTGTCACTGCACTATATGTATGTATCTGAGGTGTTGTGCTGTCTGTGTGCGTGTCACTGCACTATATGTATGTATCTGAGGTGTTGTGCTGTCTGTGTGCGTGTCACTGCACTATATGTATGTATCTGAGGTGTTGTGCTGTCTGTGTGCGTGTCACTGCACTGTATGTATGTATCTGAGGTGCCGTGCTGTCTGTGTGCGTGTCACTGCAGTGAGTATGTATCAAGGTGCTGTGCTGTCTGTGTGCATGATTGCTCTCAGTGAGAGAAACAAAATTATAATTTTGTAGTTGTGATACCTGTCTGTCTGCGTGCCACTGCAGTGTGAGTATGTATCTGAGATGCTGTGCTGTCTGTATGCGTGCAACTGCAGTGTGAGTATGTATCTGAGGTGCCGTGCTGTCTGTGTGCGCCTCACTACAGAGTCAGTATATATATCTGAGATGCTGTGCTGTCTTTGTGCTACTCTGCATTGTGTGTGTGTATATGTATCTGAGATGCCGTGCTGTCTGTCTGCGCCTAACTGCAGGGTCAGTGTATATATCTGAGGTACAGAGCTGTCTGTGTGCTACTCTGCATTGTGTGTGTATCTCTGAGGTGCTGTCTGTGCCCTTCGCTGCATTGTGTGTATGTATCGCGCTTTCTGCATGTTATTCATTTTTTTTTGTGTGTATCTTTTGGGTTCCCAGCTGCGTTCTCCATTGAAGTCTAAGGAGTTAACATATTATATGCTTTAGGTCTCTTTCACACGTCTGTGAAAATCACGCACGTTTTTCACTGACTTGTCAAAGGTGCATATGGCCCTCCATCTGCCGTGTTTATGGCACACGTGTGTTCTCTGTGTGTTATCCGTGATAACACATGGAGAACAGGAACTTTCTGCTCACCTGTCCGTGGTGCTGATCTACGGTCTCCGGTCCTGCTGACTCTCCGCTGCTGCAGCTTCCGGCCCGCAGAGGAGTGAATATGCGATGAGCATAATGAGCGGGGGTCGGAAGCAAGTGACAGCAGTGGCAGAGACAGCAGCGCTGGAGAAGGTAAGCATAGAAATTCCTTTTAATTCACAGACATGTGTGTGATCCGTGTGACACATGTGATGCTGGAGAAAAATGGACATGTCTAGGTGTGGAGCACACAGGCACACGTATGCTCTACACGGTCCATGGCAAAACATGCATGTGAGCGCAGACCCATTGATTTTAATGGGTATACGTGCTCCCGTGTCTCCAGCATGTGAGGAAACTGATCAAACACGTACCGGAGACACGGACGTGTGAAGGAGGCCTTAGAAAGAGTGTCTGTCTCTGTGCTGCAGTGTGCGTACTGTCTTATGTGCTACAAGCCTGGTCTACATAAATAGTAAAAAAAATAAACCATAGTTAATTGAAAACTAAAGAGATTGTGTCTTTGCCAATCATTTATTAGTCTAATTTGTTTCTTTTTATAGGCGAGATTGAAGGTGTATAAATAGTTTCTCCTAAACAGCATGGCCGCTCAGGTCTATACAGTAAGTATAAAGGCTCAATGCATTTATTTATTTATTTATTTTATCTGCAAATAAATAATCTAATGCATTTTTTGTTGTTGATTTGGGTTTGCTGCATTGCTTAGAGCAGAGGTCCCAAACTCTTCATACTTTTAAGATCCAAATTCCGCTTTGAAAGTTGGTCGACAGCCAAATTGTACAGATGAAGACGTTGTCAAAGCCAATTTACCAGTAGAAAACGGGAAACAACTGGAACGTTAGTGGGGGCATACACAACACTGCAACATTTTACATGTTGGTCAGTTGTATGGGCCATTGTAGCATCATAAATCCTGTAAAGGCATAAGAGTTGCCCGTCCCCCCTCACCTTCATTGTGTAGTACTGTCCCCCACCCTGGGAAACTTCCTGGTAAATGTGGCCCCATACTGGTTCATATGATCCCCTGTTATCATGCATACAGTAAAAAGACAACAAAAAAAATAATTAGTTCATAGTGTTCCCTTAAACACACAAGTCACTACGGCCATTGTGACTAGTGTGCTTAAGGGAACTACGAACTGCTATCCAAAAATTGAGAAATACACCCCAATACTGATGTAATTATTGGAAACCACTTTAATTAGACACTGTGTAACAAGTTAAACTTTGGACCCTTTTAACCATATTACAAGAGTGAAGTAAATTACTAACATTGCCATAATGGAGCAGATAAAATATAATTAACACCCAAACGTGTCATAAGCTAAATATTTATTTCTAGTGCTGACTTTCTCCTGACGTGGCTTGTGAGCTACAGGTTGAGGACCCCTAGCTTAGAGCAACCTTTTTGGTATGGAAATGTATGTAAAATGCATAAAAACTGCACCAACACTTGTCAATGCATTTTTTTTTTAATGTGGAAAATGGGTTCCTTTATTAAAGGAAACATATCAGTAGAATCAACCTGTCTATGCTGTCAGTCATTATGTCTCACACTGGTAACTCCCCCTTTCAGTTAAAATAAGCTTTGGAGGCAGATTCTAAGGGAGATCTGTGTCCAGCCCATAGACCCTAAGGCTGGTGTCACACTGGCGTATGACTTTAAGGAGTACAATGCAAGAAAATCTCGCATTGCACACTGCCCACTGTAAATCAGGCAGCTCATATCTGTGAGTTTTTCCTCATCCATAATCGGACTGAGGAAATAATCACAGTATACTGTGAGTCTCTGCTCACTCGCACCCATACAAGTCTATGGTGCTTGTGAAACATCAGACTGCACTCAGCTGACATTTGAGTGCAGTACAATATAGGCACAGATTGGCAATAGAGGAGATGAAGAGATTAATCTCTACCTTTTATCCGCAGCTGTGATCCGATCGCAAGAGTCGCATGACACTCTGATCACGCTCGCAGCAGAGCCTGAGCCAAGGGTCATTAGCAAATCGCATTGGATGCCATACGCTAATGTGACTCAAGCCAAACAGCCCCATGAAATATATGAAACGTGGATTTCTCTAGAATAAAATATCAGATGGCAGATATCATAGTAACATTGCATTAATCTTATGACCTGCATGCCCATATGTCAGAGAGTTGATCCTACTGATAGATTCCTTTTAATGTTTTGGGGGAAAATGCAACAGAAATAATAGATATAGTTTGTTATAGTAATTGTATGTAGCCTAAATTTTAGCCCGGATCAAGACCGCATCGTGCCTTCATGGCGTGCTTATTTTGCTTAGCAAAGATAATCCTAGTTTCTTTGAATAATAATAAAAATATTCCATTTTTGTTAAGGTTCTATATACTCACCAGAAAACAAAAAAGGCGAAGGTTTGGCAAGATGGTATTCTGAAGACCTCGGGAGGACAACAGGTAACATTTATAGTCTAATATTGTATTGATGATGCTACAAGTATATGTCCATACGTGTGGTAACCTAAATCAGGGTTCCCCAACTCCAGTCCTCACGGCCCACCAACAGTGCATGTTTTCAGGATTTCCTTAGCATTGCACTGCTGTTGGAACCAGCACCTGGGCAGGTAATTACATTAACACCTGTGCAATACTAAGGAAATCCCAAAAACCTGCACTGTTGGTGGGCCTTGAGGATTGGAGTTGGGGACCTCTGACCTAAATGACACCAACACTGGGAATTTTGGCTAGAAAAATACAGCAGACACATCATTTATAAGACTTTTTTGTATTGATGAAGAGTGAGCCTCCCCTGGCCCTGTGCATTCTGCATAATTTTTCAGTACTCTTAATGGACAAAAGCTCTATTGTGCACCACCGGCGTGGCCAAAGAGTTCGGTGCACCTTACCATCTACTTGCATTTTATGCATCTTTCTCATCCTCTTTCTTGATTAGCATTTATGGCTTTAAAATAGTCAGAACAGGGTGGCAATAGGGGGTTAAAAAAATATGTGGGAAAATGCTGTTTGGCCATATCAAAGGTGCGTCATGTGCTTGTTAAATTAAATAACTAAAAAAAATGTAAAGTTTTAATATTTTGTTTAAATATTATTTGTTTTTAATTGAGCAAAATATAAAAAAAATTAAAAAGTTTGATATTTTCCACTGTTAAACACTAGGGGAAGCAGCTGCTGAAATCCTACAGAAATCCCACTGCAGAAATAGCCTGGATTACAGCTGCAGTAAAGTGGGCAGAATCTGCTCTCCTTTGTGTGATTTCTCAGCTCCCCCCTCCCAACCTGAGTGTTTCCAACAGATAACAACAGAGAATGAAATGTATGGACACATTTTGTTGGTAACCAGAAATGTCTAAAGTGTCACCAAGGACAGCTGAAGCATCACACAGGACAGGATTAGATACACGACTCAGCAGACAGTATCACACAGGATAGGATTAGATACATGGCTCAGCAGACAGTATCACACAGGATAGGATTAGATACACGGCTCAGCAGACAGTATCACACAGGATAGGATTAGATACACGGCTCAGCAGACAGTATCACGCAGGAGAGGATTAGATACACAGCCCTGCAGACAGTATCACACAGGATAGGATTAGATACACGGCTCAGCAGACAGTATCACGCAGGAGAGGATTAGATACACAGCCCTGCAGACAGTATCACACAGGATAGGATTAGATGCACGGCTCTGCAGACTGTATGACACAGGAGAGGATTAGATACACGGCTCAGCAGACAGTATCACACATGAAAGGATTAGATACACGGCTCAGCAGACTGTATCACACATGAGAGGATTAGATACACTGCTCAGCAGACAGTATGACACAGGATAGGATTAGATACACAGCCCTGCAGACAGCATCACACAGGATAGGATTAGATACACGGCTCAGCAGAGTATCACACAGGATAGGATTAGATACACAGCCCTGCATACAGTATCACCGGTTCATGCACAGGCCGACAGGTGGCAGGAGGAAGGGGGATTGAGCGGGGGTGTTTTTGGAGATGGTAGCAGCAGCGTCGGTGGTGGGGGGAGGGGCGCCGGTACTCACATGCAGAGGCACACAAACAAACACAGCAGCGGCGGGCAGAGCGGGGGCTGGGTAGAGCGGAGGGAGGGAGTGTCATTGGAGATGGTAACGGCGGGTGTAGGGGTGGCGGCAGCAGTAGCGGGGGGAGTGCGGGGCTGGGTAGAGCGGAGGGAGGGGATGTCATTTGAGACGGGGAGGGGAGGGGAGGCGGCCCGTACTCACACATCCCGGTGGTTGACAGGGGAAATGTGGAGCAAACAGCATAGCTGTGCGCTCCACAATGATGGCGCTGATCTCCTCCCTCTGCTGTGATCTTGACAGCCCAGGGGGCGCATCCAGGTCACAGCAGACGCCCACTGTAACGTTACTAAATGGGGTCGGATCCCGACCACTGTTCTCTATGCACAGGGGCTGCCATAAAGGAGTGAGTAACTGTCGTTACAAACAGCAAATCCAGCATGGCCGCCAGTGCTTCCAGTAACATTAGAATGAAATAAAAACTAAATAAGCAGTGATTTTAATTTTGTATTAAAAATACTTGATTTCATAATCACTATTTTTAATACAAAAAAAAACCAAAACGAGACACCTTCCCTTTTAAACCCTAATTAAAGATTACATCAGTATTGTACTGCAAAATCCCTTTGGCAGGTTCCCTTTAAATAAAGCTGCTTTGCTATTGAAGCTTCCTGGTATTTGGCTTTGCAAAACTTTGACATTCTTAGGTGCGGATTTCATGTGTTTTTGATGCGTTTCTGTTGCAGAAAAGCATCAAAAACACATGTTCATTGTTTTACCTGCAGATCTTCCACATCTAATACAAGTCTATGGTGAAAAGCTGCACAGAAAACTTGTACCAGCGAGACAAATTGACATGCTGGAGATTTGAAACATGCACTGCAGGTCAATTTACGCAGCTTAAAAAAATTAAAAAAAAACCAAAAACATAAAGAAAAAATCCCCACAGTGGGCATAAGACTTCTGTAAAGACTGCGTTGTTGACTCCGCTGAAACGTGCAGTGTCAACTCGCTAAAAGCTCACCGTGTGAATGTAGCCTTACTGCCAGATAGGAAGAAAAAAATTCTGCTGGTGTTCACCTGTCAAGCCTTTGCTAAAAGCAAGTGTGTGGCATGGGCTTGGCCCATAGGAAATATGAGGGTAATACACGAATGGCGAAGGAAAACTATTTGTGCAAATACTCTATCAAGTATGTTGCTGAATGGGTTATAATTATTTAAATGGAAAAACAAATTGGCTGTAGTTTTCAGTAGTTTTTTTTAGTGATGCACAACTGAAAAACTACTATAGCTGTGTTACACATTTAAAAAAAGAGGCCGATTTGAACCATTGATCAGTGAAGTCTCCGTTGTGAAACTGATACGACACCTAGTGCATATCCTTCTAATATGCCGTCAGTGTAAACAGTGGGAATGTTACTCTAACTATAATCTTACTCATGATATCATACTCTCACCTACCTGAAAATGTAGATTTCTCTTTGGTTTTGTCCTTTTCTATTGTCAGGTCACAGTTTGTTTTAACATTAGTCTGACTATAAACTACAGTGCATTGTCTGTTGTATGATCATGACAACTCATCCATCAGCAGCCCCCAGTGAGCAACACTGAGCACTGCACGTGCACAAATTTCCCATGCCATGCACAGTGTTATTCAATGGAGGCTGCTGGTGAATGGGCATAGTCATATGCCAATCTAATCAGCTGCCATGCTAAACATCTAAGCGCTTTACCATCTGCTCAGCAGACTGTACAAGGACATAACTTTTTCTAAAATCTCATTTATAAAAATAACAAAGTGGCCAGCCCCACATCTGTCCCAAACTACAGCCCTGTAATCACATGACCATAAATAGTTGGGCACCCGTGTAATAGCAGGGATCACAAAAAAATTACATTTCCTTTTGTATGCATTGATTGTGTAGTTTTATTCTCTACTCTCACTTCTGTTCTTGTGACCAGATTTGTCCTATATAAACTGCGGCCACCACCAGTGATCTCTTATAGACAGCATTGTAGAATACTATATATAAGAGCCCAGGGTGCTCTGTATAACATAATAAAACACCTTTTATAATACTCACCTGCAGGGCGGTCCGGGCCAATGGGCGTTGCTCATCTTGACTCGATGCCTCCTCTCTGCTGCTTGTGATCACAGTCCTACTTTCCTGCTTTGTGTGGATTACGTGTCCTACGTCATCCACACAGTGTCCTCCATTGCGCTCTTGGGCATGCACACTTCTTGTTGCCCTGCTTAGGGCAGAGTAAAGTACTGTAATGTGCGGAGAAAGGCTAAAGAACACCCGCTCATGCACACTACAATACTTTGCTTTGCCCTCAGCAGGCCAAAGAGAAGTGCGCAGAAGCACAATGGAGGACACTGTGTGGATGACATAGGACGCGCCATCCACACGAAGCAGGGAAAGAGGATGGTAATCACAAGCAGAAGAGGCACTGGAGGTTTTTTTTTGTTTTTTTTTTTTCGTTATACAGATTGTCTTGGGGACTTAAATCTTAAAAAGGGAACCCATCACCAGGTTTTTCCAATATAAACTGTGGCCACCACCAGTAAGCTCTTATGTACAGCATTCTAGAATACTGTATATAAGGGCTTACTGGTGGTGGCCGCAGTTTATATGGGAAAAATCTGGTGATTGGTTTCCTTTTTTAAGATTTCAGTTGATGCGCATGCTGTACTATTCTATCCAGTGGGAAAAAAAAAACTAATGCTGATCTAAGAAACCTGTTAAATCAGTATGACCAATTATGATGGATTGTAACTAGTGCTGGTCGAACTTGCAAAAAACTGGACCCTGGTAAATTTAAAAAAATCCCGGATACGCTCCAGAATCCGGTACCCATATAAGTCTATGGGGACCAGAATCCGGAGATTAAAAACGTTGGTGGAAGGAATATTGGGTAGGAGCGTGCGTGGTGTACTCACTGAGGCTGTGTCATGGCGGCACACTCCTTCCGGGTACCGCTTTTCCTTTCGGAGCTGACAATACACTCTCATTGAATATTCACTGCTTTGCCCACCCACCGTGTGTGTAATTGGTTTCATGTAGACTCACCCCCACCCTGAGTGTCAGAGTGTCAGCTGACTGCAGCCAATCACAGGCGCCAGGACTGCCGGTGGGTGGGGAAAGCAGTGGAAGTGTCTGCGGGTCAGTATGGTGGTATAAAAATAAATGAATAACTAAAACAATCGGCGCAGGGTCTCTGTATTCTGATACCAGCACAGATAAAGCCCACGGCTGCAGCCCCCAGCTGTCCGGCTTTATCTTTGCTGTGTATCAAAATAAGCCCACAGTCACACATGTGAGGGACTCGTCAAATTACCCGGCATGGCATGCCTCTCTCCAAACAGGAGCGGGTGTGCCGCCCCCGTGCCAGCAGCTGGCGCTGCTCGGATCCGGGCCTTCAGGAGTGGTGACTAGAGGGTCTCCGTACACGGGGGTCTCGCGGACACGCCGAATAAATGGGGGGACGTAGATGTACGGGCTAGGCCGTAGTAAGTTCGTGACGCCACCCACTATGTGTGGTGAGGTGGGACACCACCGCTGCTGTTATGGGGCACCCGGGGGAGATGTTGTGCAGCAAGTTGTTAACCCCTCCGTGGGTAGGGATGGTGGCCCCAGGACCCGGTGGGTCGGTGCAGGGGATGGCGACCGCAGGGGGGTGCTGGTGTACTCACTGTTAGTAAAACACACAAGTCTCTGGTAAACCAAGGTGATGATGGCCGGTGCCGTGGCCGGTTGCGTTCGGGTCCCCCACCCGGCTGGTGGTCTCTATCCTTTTCCTGCACTGCTTTGTGCAAGGTGGACTTTTCTAGTGTGAAACTAAGGAGTCCGCTCCCGGCTGGATCTGGCCTAAGGAGCTGTCCCGCAGACGCTGGCCCGTGGGATCTATGGGCCCTGGTGGTGACTTCTTATCCCTAATCGGTGGGATGTTGTCTTCTATGAGGGACTTTGGGTGGGACAGGACCTCTAGTCCTGGCCTCAATTGGTGAATTAACCAGTTCCACTTGGTTCTGGTCCTGGCTTCAGGGTCTGAGTACCCCCCCTTTGTGCTACGGTTTCTGGGTCGGTTCCCCGTGTCGGTACCGGCGGGCTACAACCCTGTCCCGGTCCACCTTGGTTCCACCGAGCCGTCTTCCCGTCTCCTGCTGACGGAGACCACCGTATGCCTCCTAGCCAGTGGCACCAGGACTCCTACCCTGGTACCGTTCAACTTGAACTTTCCTGCTGGAGCTACATTTCGCTCCAGCCCACACTCCACTCCACTCCAAACTGAACTTCAATGCTTCATTGCCTGTTTTCCTGGCCCAGGCTGTCTGGACCTTTGGGTGGGCGTGTCCCAACCGCCTGGTCAAGCCCACTTGTGTGTCTATCTATCCCTAAGGGGGGGGGGTGACTAGGGCTTCTGGTTGGCTGTATGTTTCCTAGTGAGGGAACGGTGTAGTGCGGGGGCCTAACTGTGACTACCTGGTTTTGCCAGGGCGTCACACATGCAGGTACATGGAAACACATGTGGCCGACCCGCTCCTGTCAGGAAAGTGTGCAGCTGTGCTGGGTGATGGGATGCGAGATTCATGCAAGTTTGACTCCGACCTAAGAGAAACCGCATGCGGCTTATTTTTAATTTTATTTAAAAAAATAATTAAAAAAAAAAAATACGGGCAGTGTCCCCTCCCCTCCAATTCCCCAATTTTGATACCCAGCTAAGATAAAGCCAGCTGCGGGCTAGTATTCTTAGTCCGCAGCCGCCCGGTATTGCCGCATCCATTATGTGACAATCCCGGTGCTTTACCGGCTCTTCCCATTGACCTGGTATGGTGGCAATCTGGGTAATAGCGGGGGTTAATAACAGCGCACAGCACAGGCGTCTGAGATACCTGCATCACTATCCTGAAAATGAAAGTAAATAAATACAAACACAGTGGAAAAAAATCCTTTATTTGGAATAAAATATAAAAACACACCCTCTTTCACCACTTTATTAACCCCAAACATCCCTCCAGGTCCTGCAAAATCCACACTAGGTTCCGCACCGCTTCTAGCTCTGCTACATCTCGCAGGAAGCTGCCATAGAACAAGGCGGCCGGCTGTGAATGCAGACACTGACTGAGCTGCGATGAGCAACGACTGCAGGCAGACACTGTAACAGGGTCGGAGCGCGTCTGACTGCAACCAATCAGACGATAGGATGGCAGGTGGGCGGGGAAAGCACGGAAAGCTGTGTGTATGCGATAGAGCCTATTGCGCAGTACAGGAAGTGAATGTGCGACCCGGAAGCAGTTTGCCGCCATGACACCGAATCTCTAAGTGTGAAACGCTCGCTTAATTTTTTTTTTTTTTTTTTTTTATTTTTCCTTTACTTTCCCCAGTGCCGAATCTGGATCGTACACCTGGTATCCCGGGCCTGGGTCTGGCACCTGGGCATCTTTGAAGCCGTGCGGATCCGGACTTTTACAGTCCGCTCAGCCCTAATTGTAACCAATCTATTTTGGCTCCTGTAAAAAAAAATAGAAGCCGTGATGCCTGTGTTACCAGAGACTTATGGATGTATATTGCATTTACAATTTGAGATATTGTATTGATTATAACTTTCTATTTATTAATCCTTTATTTTATATAGGCTGTACTATATAGTGACAACGGACAGCATTTGGACAACGTTTATGTAAAAACTGGATTGGTGAGTATGTCTTGTATGGAGTACACAATACAAATGAAGCATTATATTCACCTTATCAGCCAGAGTTTTATGCAGATAGTTTATTTACATTGCATTTAAAGGGAATCAGTCACCAGGTTTTTCTACCACATCTGAGAGCAGTATAATAGAGTAGAGATAGAGATCCTGATTCCAGTAATGTGTCACTTACTGAGCTGTTTGCTGTCATTTTGATAAAATCAATGTTTTCTCTGCTGCAGATTTACCAGTTATACAGAGCTCATGAATATGCTGTACTACCTGCTAGCATGCTAAGTAGTCTTCTATTGGGGATCTACTACTGGTTAAACAGTGGTTTTATTAAAACTACACTAAGCAGGATCTCTGTCCCTACGTTATGCTGCTCTAAGATTAGGTATTGAAAATCTAGTCAAAGATTCCCTTTATTGATATCATATAGCAATGTCTGTTTAATTGGGGTCCACAGATTGGGGCCTTTATTACCTCCAATTATCATATATAGGTGTGGCATCAATTTTAATTATAAATATTACTCCATTATTAATAAGACACAATTTATTTAGTTGTATGTGTGTATATATCATTATTTTGAGCTTGTATAGAAGGATTTTAGTTTTGTTCCTCCCAACTGATCCATCTGACACATGCCCTGGTGTAATGCCGGTGTCGTCACAGGGATGCTGGCATACCCACCGCCATGGCCGTTCTGCTGTCTCTCCTCCACGGGACCTGTCTCTCCTCCCTGGGGCCTGTGCACGCTGTGAATGTCTCCTAGCAACTCCCTTAGGGCACGCGCTCGCTTCCAGTTCTTAAAGGGGCAATGCACACAAACCTGAAGTGTCCCCAGCCTATTGCTTTGAGGCACTAGAAATTTAAGGCACCTTCCTCTATTGGGAGGTACATGAGCAACAAAGTTTCTAGTTAGTCCTGTGCCTGCTAGTTAGTTGTTAGGTTCCTGAACCCGTACTTGTCCTGTTAGCTCGAACCTGTCTTGCCTGTCTGTACTCGAATTGGACCTACCAGTCAGTACTTAAGCCTGTCTTGCCTGCCTGAACTGATATCCATCCTGCCAGCCAGCATACCATACCAGACGGCCTATCAGTACTAGCCATTCTGTCAGATCATTACCTGTATCCACCCTGCCTGTGATCCGAATCCAGTCCTGCCTGTCGCTCGCGTCCCTTACCTCCCTGGAGTCAGCTGCTTCATCCCGGGGACTGTCTTGGAGTGGTACCTGTTGTCTACCAGCAGCCAAATCCAACCTCCTCCATCAGAGGCTCTGGTGAATACCCGATAGGTAAGCCCTGTCGGTCTACACATATGACAGTTTGCTCAGGCCAATGGCCCCGCTGATCTCAATACTGCTCTACTCAGAGTTGTTTCAATATATGACCCGCCAATGGGAGCAGCAAAGTCAGATCCTGTCTTACTTGTGGTCGGTGAATATCCGGTTGAATTCCTTTACGACGATGGCTGCACCTGATCCAGTTCGACCGGAGAGTCCACCACTTTCTTCTACGTTGGCACTCTGAGTCGGTCCAGGCATGTCTGCCCTGCCTCGATTTGATGGGGATCCATACTGTGGCTTCATTAAAGGGAATCTGTCAGCAGGTTTTGGCCATGTAATCTGAAACCAGAATGCTGCAAGGATTAAAACATAGAATTCAGGGATGCCTGTATTGTCATGGTCCGATCTGTTTTTTAGTTGCTGTGTTTAAGTAGCAGGACACTTAGCATTGCTCAGACTACAAAATCACATGCACAGCAATCCAGCATGCCCCCTCCTCTGACACATCGTCAATGTAAAATCTCTATTTAGAGCACTATGAGTTGCTGTCACTGTTCTGTCCCCACTTAAAGGCGATGGAAGGTGCATAGTTGTGAGAGGTTGTGAGAATCTTACCTTCGTTTTTCCTATAGGTGAGGCAGACAGGACCAGAGCACTCCAGAGTTACACATGCACAAGCTGAGATGAAACAATGGTGGTTTATTTTCTCCAAAGGTTAGGACATGCAGAGTGCAGTAATCCAAGTACTTTGCATTGAAATCTTCCAGCGATGCTTGCCTCTGTAGCTACTACGTGGTCAGAAGACTTTGCTCCTAGTAGCTCCAATAAGGGATGTTGTTCTCACAGACTCTGCTTTGGAAAAGAATATCCCAGGATGTGATGCAAGAGGGTCATCAGACACTCCCATGGGCTGGGCAAAGGAAACAGAGGAGCCGAAAGGTCTGACCAGTAGATGGCAGCAGAGACAAGCATGAAAACATTAAATAACAGTTTTAACTAAGACAAATAAAAACAGCACACTCCCCGTCTGAAATTCACTTTGGGGATTTCACTATTGAGTCCATAATACAACCTGAAAGGAAAGGCATGTTAAATGCAAAAACAAGCTCAATTGAGTCCAAAACAAGAAGGATGGCTCAAAGTTCAGGTCCGGTAGCGTTCATCCTGTAGGGACGCTCTCTATGGGCAAAAGCAGAACAAGTTCGTGGATTGGCCTTGCAAAGGTCTTCGTCTCACCTTTCCTGATGACCTTTAGCTCCACCTTCCGAACATTGCCGTCCTGACTAGGCAGTATCCTAGTAATTAGTCCCATAGGCCAGTCAGTCCTTTCTGTGGTCTGATCTTTCAGGTATGCAACTGCTGCTATAGGTTCTGTGGGGGCGTCTGAGAAGATGTGCAGTTCCTTCTTTATGCTAGAGGTGAGGGAGATTTTGAGATAACATCTTGGGATGTGGATGTTGTTCAACCCACACAACGACTGTTTCCAAGCTTCCCATTTTTGCTGTTTGTCGGAAGGGAGTGGGGTATCCCAGTCCTTGACGGTTTCAGAGAATTGTCTCAGCAAGGATTTGCCTTGTATAGTGATAGGCGTCACAAATCCCAGTGGGTCGAACAAGCTGTTCACTATAGAGAGGACACCACGTTTTGTGAATGGCTTGTCTGAGCAACTTACTTGAAATCCGAAGGAGTCGGCTGCAAGATCCCATCTGATGCCCAGGCTCCTCTGCACGGGTGCACTGTCTAGCCCCAAGTCAATGTCCTTGAACCCAGGGGCGTGATCACCCGACTCAAAGGCTCTCATTACGGTCAGACTATTGGAAGCAATTTTGTGTAACCTGAGTTTTGCCTGGGACAGCATGCCTTGAGTCCTTTTGAGCAAATCAATGGCTTCTTCCTCGGTGGGTAGTGATTTGAGCCCATCATCTACATAAAAGTCTTTCTCAACAAAGTCTCTGGCATCTGTTCCATACTCGGACTCTCCCTCTAATGCGGTTCTCCGGAGACCATAGGTTGCAACTGCGGGTGAAGGGCTGTTTCCAAACACGTGGACCCTCATACGATATTCCACCATTTCTTTATTGGTGTCATTATCCTTGTACCACAGAAATCTGAGGAAGTTCCGGTGGTCCTCTCTGACTAGGAAACAGTGGAACATCTGTTCAATATCGGCAGTGATGGCGACAAGCTCTTTTCTGAACCTCAGCAATACTGCTACCAAGTTGTTTGTTAGGTTAGGACCTGTGAGCAGAACATCGTTAAGGGATACGCCTTCATGTCTGGCGCTGGAGTCGAAGACAACCCTGATTTTGATTCGGTTTTCGTGGGTGGTATACACCGAATGAAGGCAGATACCAACACTCTTCGTTCTTCTTCAAGAATGGAGCAGGTTCTGCGTGGTTGTTGCGGAATATTTTGTCCATAAAGGCAACAATATGTTCTCTCATTTCAGGTTTGCTGCTCATAGAACGCTGAAGAGAGTTAAATCTGGTCTGAGCTTGAGCTCTGTTGTTTGGGAGTCTTACCCTGGTAGATCGGAAGGGTAATGGAGAGACCCAATGGTTGGTTTTGTCTTTAGAAAACTCACAGTCCATTATTTCGATGAATTCTCTGTCCTCTACTGACAAGGCTACTTTATCGTCGTCCTTGGTTGTGTGAAAGACTGATCTTCCCAAGTTGTCGATATGCAGAGAAGAAGCAATGTCAGGTAGCTGTATTGTGTCTGTAGACTTCTCTTTCACTCCATAGTGATGAGGACATGGCTTTAAGCAGGTTGTGCGCCCATCTCCATGCACATAAGTCTTGAAGGAATCAATTTCTGATCGATCAACGCACACATTTCCTATGACTACCCATCCCAAGTCCAGTCTCTGGGCGTATGGTGCATAGTCAGGCCCATTACACTGCTGTCGCACCTTGTGTACCCTTAGATTGTCTCTGCCGAGCAGGAGTAGAATCTCTGTGTTATTGTCCAGAGGTGGGATAACGCTAGCGAGGTGTCTTAGGTGTGGTTGATGAAATGCAGCTTCTGGGGTAGGAATTTCATTCCTGTGGCTGGGTATTTGGTCACATTCAACGAGCGTTGGTAGAGGTATTTCAGTCTTCCCATTGATAGGAGAAGCAATGAATCCCTGGGCTCTTCTGCCACTAGTCTCTATGCGACCCGAGCAGGTGTTCAAGGTGTAGGGTTCTGATGGTCCATTAATTCCGAAGGCTTCAAAGAATTTGGTTCCTGCTAGGGACCGGTTGCTTTGGTCGTCTATGATGGCATACACCTTCATTGCCTTTTCTGGATGTCCCTCGGGATAAACCTTGATGAGGCATATTCGGGCACAACATTTCTGTGTTTGGCCCTCTCCACATACCTCTGAGCATGAGCAGGAGACGGCTGTGGTGGTGTCAGTCTGATTCTTGGGCTCCCCGCCATGACTTGGAGTGGGAGTGGTGGTGACTGCAGCCGGTGTGTCTCTAGCTAGCTGGGTTGGGTGCATGGCTGAAACGTGTTTTACACTATGACACTCCTCACACTTGACGATGGATTTACAGTCCTTGGCCATGTGCTCAAGTGATGCGCAGCATTTGAAACAAATCCCAAGCTCTGTGAGGACTTTTTTGCGCTCCTGTAGGGTTTTAGATTTAAACCCTCTGCACTTGTTCAGTGAATGCGGTTTTTTATGGATGGGACATTCTTGATTGAAAGACTTATCTCGTGATGAGATGGTGTTCTGTTTATCTGTGCGTGCTGCAGGTGATGGTAGCTCAGTCTTCCTGACACTCACAGTGTTCTTAATGTCTCTGCGTTTGTGTATGGCACCTTCATACCTTGATGATGATGTTGCGGCTGCCGAAGTGTTGAACTCTAGGAAGTCGAGGCTGGGGTCGTTCCTCATCTGGGCCTGCTCATCGATGAACTTGCAGAACTGAATAAATGGGGGAAAGGTGACGTCATGCATTCTTTTGTACCTTGAGACTGACGTTGCCCATTTCTCCTGCAGACTGTATGGCAGCTTCACCACGATTGGGTTCACTCCATGGGCTGTATCCAGGTAGCACAGCCCAGACAGACGAGGATCTCTTTTGGCGAGCTCCAGCTCCATGAGCAGATCACTTAGGTCTTGAAGCTTGTGGACTTCTTTAAGGTTGATCTTTGGGATGTCCTGCAGTCTCTTGAATAGGGCTTTCTCTATTGCTTCTGCGCTGCCAAAGGTGCGTTCCAGTCTCTGCCATGCAGCAGCGAGACCTGCTTCTGCTTGTCCCACATAGACGGTTCTGAGGCTCTTGATACGGTTTGTAGAGCCTGGGCCCAACCACTTGATCAGGAGGTCGATCTCCTGTTCTGCAGTGAAGTTGAGATTGGCGATGGCTGCCTTGAAAGTTGCTTTCCAGGCCCTGTAGCTCTCTGCACGATCATCAAATTTTGTGAGACTAGTGTTGATTAGCTCTCTGCTCACCATGAACCTGGCAAACTCAGACATATCTGATTTCTCACCACTTGTTGCCAC
The DNA here is from genome assembly GCF_048569485.1 of Anomaloglossus baeobatrachus. Lineage (NCBI taxonomy): Eukaryota > Metazoa > Chordata > Amphibia > Anura > Aromobatidae > Anomaloglossus > Anomaloglossus baeobatrachus. The sequence continues at coordinate 265,007,055 of NC_134353.1, read as the reverse complement.
GACGACTCGTGATGCCCCTGGGGCGTATGGGCTGCCTGGCGTGAATGGATGAGATGTTCCCGGGTAGAATGACGTTGCTGCAGGGTTGAGCTGTGGTTTAGCCTCTGTAGATTCTGATGACCGCTGCTTGAGCTGTGGAAGTGGGTCAGGAAACACTTGGTTGCCATCTTGCTGTGGTGACTGTGTTTGAGAGGGGACCTCTTGGTGACTGTTATTAATTTGCTCGGGTGCTTTAGGTGGCACTGGCACTGGTAGAGGTAAGTTGGAGGTTTCGGTGTTGTCGGTTTGGACGGTACGGCAAACCGGGGTTGCTACAGGTAACTGATTCAGTACATAGTCTCTTGTGCGATCAACTGGATTGTCTGCTTCCAGTGGTGGCGAGTGAGCTGGATCAGGACCTTGGATCAATGCTTGCTCAAGTAGTCTCACTTTAGCTAGCGCAACTTCCTCTTCCATCTGTGACCGAAGAATCTTTATCCGAGCCTCCGCTTCTGCCCTTTTTGCTTCCGCTTTAGCAGCTTCTGCTTTTGCATGGGCTTCTGCTTTAGCGGCTTCTGCTTTTGCAAGGGCTTCTGCTTCTGTCCTTTTGGCTTCAGCTTTAGCAGCTTCTGCTTTTGCAAGGGCTTCTGCTTCTGCCCTTTTGGCTTCTTCCTCTACTTCTCTTTCTGTGAAGGAACGTCTCACCTTGGATTCCTCTGCTCTTATGCGGGCCTCTAGTATCCTGTCGCTCAGGGCTGAGCTTCTCGAGGATGATGACCCGGATGACCGAGAGGAACGTCTAGATGAGGTTGATCGGTGTGATCTGGTTTCTTGCTGGTGAGAGATACAGTGTTCGGCCTTGTCTATGGCATCTTGCACCTTGGCATCTCTTTCCTTGTCTACCTCTTCTGCCTTGCTCAGGTCTGAAAGTGCTTCATCAATTTTAGAGTCTTTTAGAAAGGTAATGTACCTTGTTGACAGTCTCTTGTATCTTTCATGAGCTGTGTTCAGCCGTTCTAGAGCAGCTTGTAAGCATGCGGCATCACCTGATGAGGATCCAAGTCTTGACATGTAATAGGTGACTCGTTCCCACTGTTCTTCCAGGTGATCACATGACTCATCTTTCATAGTGTGATAGTTTTCAGCGGCCTTTATCGTGGGTTTGGAAGAGCGCTTCGGTCGGACAACTTGGTCTGCTGAAAGCATGGGCTCTGCCTCCTGGGCTTCATAATGGACAGTATCAGGTTGTATTTGCTCTGTTTCAGCAGTGGGGAACTGTCCGAGGTCTTTTTCGGCCATTTTTATTTAAGGTGTACTGTCTCTTTAAGAAACTTGACTTTTGAATAGGGATCCAAAATCGTTGTGCAGCTCTGCAAGGACTCCCTGATGAAATTCCCAAGGTGTCTTTAGTAAAACTTGGGGTTCAGAGTGCAGCGATGTGCAGTAATGAGGTATAATGTACTGCAAGTCTATAGAAGGAGTATAGCAAGAGAGAAATAGCAGGTGCATAAACTGTCCCTTTACAATGCAAGCAGAGGTGACACAGGACGTGGCAGACGGGAGAACTATCCCTTAGGCTTGTCCAGGCATGCACTGTGCAGGCAGACTAGTGCACAAGGCTTGTTGCTAGGCAGATTACATGGGAAGTTACAGGGCTCTTAGGGATCTGTAGCCGGGGTATTGAGCTCTTAAGCAGTCTTCTGACTGTTCTGTCCCCACTTAAAGGCTTAAAGGCGATGGAAGGTACATAGTTGTGAGAGGTTGTGAGAATCTTACCTTCGTTTTTCCTATAGGTGAGGCAGACAGGACCAGAGCACTCCAGAGTTACACATGCACAAGCTGAGATGAAACAATGGTGGTTTATTTTCTCCAAAGGTTAGGACATGCAGAGTGCAGTAATCCAAGTACTTGGCATTGAAATCTTCCAGCGATGCTTGCCTCTGTAGCTACTACGTGGTCAGAAGACTTTGCTCCTAGTAGCTCCAATAAGGGATGTTGTTCTCACAGACTCTGCTTTGGAAAAGAATATCCCAGGATGTGATGCAAGAGGGTCATCAGACACTCCCATGGGCTGGGCAAAGGAAACAGAGGAGCCGAAAGGTCTGACCAGTATATGGCAGAAGAGACAAGCATGAAAACATTAAATAACAGTTTTAACTAAGACAAATAAAAACAGCACAGTCACATCAGTTTCCTTCACGTTGGTCCAAAGTGGTGTTTTTAATGACCCACCTAGGTGGAGAGGCACTTGCATGGCTCAAGCTTTAGTGGCAGAGAGGAGATCCAGTGACCATGAGTCTGCAGCTTCTTTCTAGAAGTGTTCTGCAAGGTCTTTGAGCTGGGTCAACTCACTTCAGCCGCTTCCTCTCTCCTCAGACTGTGACAGGATAGTCTGATGGTGGGGCGAAGGCAGTTCAGTTCCTTACACTGTCCTCCTTACTGGGATGTAATAGCTGGTAGCCACCTTCTGGGAAGGTCTATCTGGTAGGATTAAAGACAAGCTTCCAGGTTGTGACATTGCTACCACCCTGGATGACCTAATCTCCCTGGCTAGCTGGATCGACCTGAGGTTCCGAGAACGATCTAGAGAAGGGACGCGAAACAAAAGTTCCCTGCGCCTAGCTCTGTCCTTCAACGACTGCTCATTGCTTAGCTTTCAGCCTCTGCCGTCTCTCCAGAATCTATGCAGGTCAACCATGTTAAGATGGCTGAGCAATGGCAGGAACACAGCCACGGCAAAGGATTATATTACTACTGCAGTAATGCAACTCGCCTCATCCGCTCCTGTCCAGAAAACGTGGGACACTACCAAGCCTAGGGTCTGTTGGAGAGAAAGTCATTGGCAAAAATAATTCTCCGTTTTCTCTGTGGCTGTATCATCTGGAGACATCTGGTTCACAGAGGTGGTCTATCTGGATTTAGGATCAGCAGGAAACTTCATGCAACAGGCCCTGGTGGATTGATATTGAATTCCTGGTCTACTCCTACAGAGACTCTTTGGTTAATATCATCAGTCAATGAAAGAGCTTTATCTGAGGCCATTCATTTCATTACAGAGCAGGTGGTGTTTTGAGTAGGAGACCTGCATATGGAGAAGATCGCCTTTTAGTTGCATCCTAACCTGTCTCATCCTCTTCTCCCTGCCTTGGCTTCAAATTCACAAACTCATCTTGGACTGGTAGTCCAGTGAGGTGCTTTGTTGGACACTCATGCCACAAGATGTGTCTCGTCTCTACATCCTGCTAGCCTGTCTGTGTCGGTGTCCAGTTTGCCAGGTCTGCCGCCCGCTTATTGGTCATGGATGTCTTCACATCTTCAACAATAAAGATGCGGAGACGTTACCTCCTCATACGCCGTATGACTGTCCTATAGATCTGCTTCTAGATTTTCCCCTTCTTAACGTTGTATCCATGCTCGATCTCTGACAGTGACTCAGGCCATGTCAGACTACGTCAAGGAGAACCTGGCAAGAGCATTTTATCCAGAAGTTCTCTTCGCCAGCAAAAGCTCGATTTTTTTTTTTTTATTTTTTTTTTTTTTGTTGTTGTTGTTTTTCTCTCCTCGGCCATGTATTGTCTCTAGAGGCCTCAATCAGATCGAGAGCCAATATCCGTTGCCTCTCATACCATAATTATTTGATTTGTCTAAGGGGAAAGGCCAAAGGACACAAAGGCCACCTTTAGAAATGTCTTCTGAAGCGATCAAGAGACTGTTGGATCCACCATGTTTTCGTGCTGGAGATAAGGTTTAGCTTTCCTTGAGGTACATCTGTCTCAAGTGGCCTTATATGTTGGGTCCTTGCTTCATTGTTTCCTTTAAAGGTCATCAAACAAATCAAGACTGTGTCCTACAAATTGAAACTTCCTGTCCCGCTACTCATTCCCAACTCCTTTCTTGTATCCCTTCTTAAACTTCTTGAACTTTAGCCACTTCTTTCAAAAATCCCTATGCCGCGCTTTCACCTGTCAGCTTGGAGGATGTCCTTGAGGTCAAGTACTTCCTGGCCATGAAGAAAGTGAGAGGTAAAATGTGTTATGGTTTTTTTTTTTTTCTTTTTTTTTTCTGGTAGACGAAAAGGAATTTGGTCCTGAAGAAAGGTCATGGGAGCCCAAGGAAAATATTAATGCGCCATTTCTCCTGCAGAGATTCCTTTCAGGCATGGAAAGGAGGGAGCATAAGGAGGGCGGTACTGTCCCTGCGGCCGTCTTGCTGCCTCTCCTCCGCATGCGCCGGGTGCAGCTGCAGTCCCCTGCTCCCCGGGCGTTGTGCTCGTGCCGCAGGTCTCCTGGCGAATCCCTTAAGGCGCACACTTGGTCCAAAACTTAGAGTCAGCATGTGCAAACCGGAATTGTCCCCAGCCTATTGCTGGGAGGCACTATGTATTTAAGGCACCTTCCCCGATTGGGAGGTATCTGAGTAACATAGTTTCTAGTTGCTCCTGTGTCTGCTAGTTAGTTGTCTTCCCTGTCTGTACCCGAACCAAACCTACCAGTCAGTACTCAAGCTTGTCCTGCCATCCTGAACCCATGTTCATCTTGCTAGCCAGCATACCATACCAGCTGTCCAGTCAGAACCAGTAACTGTATCCACTTTGCCTATGATCCAGATCTAGTTCTGCCTGTTACCTGCATCCCTGACTCCTGGGGTCAGTTGCTGCAGCCTGGGGACTACCTAGGAGCGTTACTTGGTGTCTACTGCTAGCCAAATCCAACCTCCCCATAAGAGGCTCTGGTAACTACCCCGTAGGCATTTGGTTACGCCCCTGCAAAGTAAGCTCGGTGCATGACACTTGGTCTATGACATTTTTTGCTACGACAATAAGAACCTCTTTGTGCTATAATAGAAAAAAAAATGTGTGAATCATTTGTGTGTTGGTTTTTGTGACATTTAGTTAGGAGACATAGATGTCTGCTAGCAGTTATACTTTTATATATTGGCAACTATAAGGATGATCATGTTAGCAATGTATCTATTACTGGATATCTACGGCCATTTGTCAATACTGAGCTAGAAAAATGAGCAGCAGGTACTGTACTTGTTCAAATTGGACATTTAATTCCTTTAGTCTTGGACATGACTCCAATAATTTCACATTATTTAAATATTATACATTTCTTTGTCGCTCCATTGGGAGACCCAGACAATTGGGTGTATAGCTTCTGCCTCCGGAGGCCACACAAAGTATTACACTTAAAAGTGTAAAGCCCCTCCCCTTCTGCCTATACACCCCCCTTGCCTCACGGGCTCCTCAGTTTTTATGCTTTGTGCGAAGGAGGCTGACATCCACGCATAGCTCCACATCTTAGTCAGCAGCAGCTGCTGACTATGTCGGATGGAAGAAAAGAGGGCCCATAACAGGGCCCCCAGCATGCTCCCTTCTCACCCCACTCTGGTCGGCGGTGCTGTTAAGGTTGAGGTACCCATTGCGGGTACATAGGCAGGAGCCACATGCTGTTTTCCTTCCCCATCCCTTAATGGGCTCTGGGTGAAGTGGGATCCTAATCGGTCTCCAGGCACTGGGACCGTGCTCCCTCCGCAGCCCCTGGGGAATCTGCTGGACAGGAGCCGGGTATCGTCAGGGACAAGGCCCTGCAACTGTGAGGTACTCTGTGTCCCCTTGGGGGACCGCGCATGGAGCGCTTGTGCCATACACACTGCAGCACTGCTGGGTGTGTTAGTGCGCCGGGGACTACCGCGCCGACCGCGCTTATTTGCCGGCCGCGCTTATAACTTAAGTGCCCGGCTTTTGCGGCCTAGTATCGCATATTCCCGCCCCCAGGCCTGCCAGTCAGGGGAAGGGCGGGACGCTGCACAGGACGTCAGCGCTGAGGGCTGGAGCATACTTTGTATCCTCCTCCCCCCTCACTCAGCACAGTGGGGCATCAGATTCCCGCACTTTCTAGGGCACGCCCACGGCCCCCTCCTCCCCACAGAACGCCGGCAGCCATTCCTGTCAGCACTTCTGACACTGGAGAGGAGAGACAACACGGCTCTGGGAGGCCCAGGCAGGGAATCTGGTGATCACACAACCGCTTTGAGCGGTCGGTAAGCAGCACCTGTGGTGCTGGCCCCACTGAGTGCCGAAGTGTACATATATATATATATATATATATATATATATATATATATATATAATATGCTCATATGCTATACATTTACACTGTACGGTCGCACTGTTGATTTTTGGCTATATACCCTCCTGGATTGTACTCAGAGGAGACAACAGCATGTCGTCCGCAAAAAGCAAGGGTGCCAAAGCACAGGCTTACTTTGCAACCTGTACCTCATGTGCGGCTATACTACCGGCAGGTTCCACCGATCCTCATTGTGTGCAATGCTCGGCCCCTGTGGCACTTACTCAGCCGGAGCCTCTGTTACTGGTGGCCCAGGTGGAACCACCTGCTACCACTGTCCAGGTGACAGGGACGGAGTTTGCAGTATTTGCTGACAAACTGTCTGCGAGTATGGATAAATGGTCTGCTAAGATACTAGAAGCCTTACAGTCCAGACCGGTGACTCAGGCCCCGGGCAATGTTGAATCATTGACCCCAGGCCCCCCTCAGTTGGAGCAGCAAAGTGTTCCTGGGGTGACCCATAGGTCCCAGGGTGAGGTCTCTGACACGGACCGCAGTCCCAGGTCGCCTAAGCGGGCTCGCTGGGAAATTCCCTCGACTTCATCACACTGTTCAGGGTCTCAGCAGGAGGACTCTCTGGATGATGAAGCGGAGGTAGCAGATCAGGATTCTGATCCTGAGGCCGCTCTCAACCTAGATACACCTGAAGGTGATGCCATAGTGAATGACCTTATAGCGACCATCAATCAGGTGTTGGATATTTCTCCCCCAGCTCCTCCAATTGAGGAGTCAGCTTCTCAGCAGGAGAAATTCCGTTTCAGGTTTCCCAAGCGTACATTGAGTACGTTTCTGGATCACTCTGACTTCAGAGAGGCAGTCCAGAAACACCGAGCTTGTCCAGATAAGCGTTTTTCCAAGCGCCTTAAGGATACACGTTATTCCTTCCCCCCTGACGTGGTCAAGGGCTGGGCTCAGTGTCCCAAGGTGGATCCTCCAGTCTCCAGACTGGCGGCTAGATCCATAGTTGCAGTGGAAGATGGGGCTTCACTCAAAGATGCCACTGACAGACAGATGGAGCTCTGGTTGAAATCCATCTATGAAGCTATCGGCGCGTCTTTTGCTCCGGCATTCGCAGCCGTATGGGCACTCCAAGCTATCTCAGCTTGTCATGCGCAGATTAATGCAGTCACACGTACGTCTGCTCCGCAAGTGGTGTCCTTAACCTCTCAGGCGTCGGCGTTTGCGTCCTACGCCATTAATGCTGTCCTGGACTCTGCGAGCCGTACGGCGGTAGCATCCGCCAATTCGGTGGCAGTCCGCAGGGCCATGTGGCTACGTGAATGGAAGGCAGACTCTGCTTCCAAAAAGTTCTTAACCGGTTTGCCATTTTCTGGCGACCGCCTGTTTGGTGAGCGATTGGATGAAATCATTAAACAATCCAAGGGAAAGGACTCATCCTTACCCCAGTCCAAACCAAACAGACCTCAACCACGGAAGGTACAATCGAGGTTTCGGTCCTTTCGGTCCGCGGGCAGGTCTCAATTCTCCTCGTCCAAAAGGCCTCAGAAGGATCAGAGGAACTCCGATTCATGGCGGTCTAAGTCACGTCCAAAAAAGACCGCCGGAGGAACCGCTCCCAAAGCGGCCTCCTCATGACTTTCGGCCTCCTCACACCGCATCCTCGGTCGGTGGCAGGCTTTCCCGCTTTTGCGGCGCCTGGCTGCCACAGGTAAAAGACCGTTGGGTGAGAGACATTCTGTCTCACGGTTACAGGATAGAGTTCAGCTCTCGTCCTCCGACTCGATTCTTCAGAACATCTCCGCCCCCCGAGCGAGCAGATGCTCTTCTTCAGGCGGTGTGCACTCTGAAGGCAGAAGGAGTGGTGATCCCTGTTCCTTTTCAACAACAGGTTTTTACTCCAACTTGTTCGTGGTGCCGAAAAAGGACGGATCCTTCCGTCCTGTTCTGGACCTAAAACTGCTCAACAAACACGTAAAAACCAGGCGGTTCCGGATGGAATCGCTCCGCTCCGTCATCGCCTCAATGTCCCAAGGAGATTTCCTAGCATCAATCGACATCAAAGATGCTTATCTCCACGTACCGATTGCTCCAGAGCATCAGCGCTTCCTGCGTTTCGCCATAGGGGACGAACACCTTCAGTTCGTAGCACTGCCTTTCGGCCTGGCGACAGCCCCACGGGTCTTCACCAAGGTCATGGCAACAGTAGTAGCAGTTCTGCACTCTCAGGGACACTCGGTGATCCCTTACTTAGACGATCTGCTTGTCAAGGCACCCTCTCAAGTGGCATGCCAACACAGCCTGAACATTGCTCTGGAGACTCTCCAGAGTTTCGGGTGGATTATCAATTTTCCAAAGTCAAATCTGACACTGGCCCAATCACTGACATATCTTGGCATGGAGTTTCATACTCTCTCAGTGATAGTGAAGCTTCCGCTGGACAAACAGCGTTCACTACAGACAGGGGTGCAATCTCTCCTTCAAGGCCAGTCACACCCCTTGAGGCGCCTCATGCACTTCCTAGGGAAGATGGTAGCAGCAATGGAGGCAGTTCCTTTTGCGCAGTTTCATCTGCGTCCACTTCAATGGGACATTCTCCGCAAATGGGACAGGAAGTCGACGTCCCTCGACAGGAACGTCTCCCTTTCTCGGGCAGCCAAGGCTTCCCTTCAGTGGTGGCTTCTTCCCACTTCTCTGTCGAAGGGGAAATCCTTCCTGCCCCATCCTGGGCTGTGGTCACGACGGACGCGAGCCTGTCAGGGTGGGGAGCGGTCTTTCTCCACCACAGGGCTCAGGGTACTTGGACTCAGCCAGAGTCCTCCCTTCAGATCAATGTTCTGGAGATAAGGGCAGTGTATCTTGCCCTAAAGGCGTTCCAGCCGTGGCTGGAAGGCAAGCAGATCCGAATTCAGTCGGACAACTCCACAGCGGTGGCATACATCAACCACCAAGGCGGAACACGCAGTCGGCAAGCCTTCCAGGAAGTCCGGCGGATTCTGCTATGGGTGGAAGCCACAGCCTCCACCATATCCGCAGTTCACATCCAGGGCGTAGAAAACTGGGAAGCAGACTTTCTCAGTCGCCAGGGCATGGACGCAGGGGAATGGTCCCTTCATCCGGACGTGTTTCAGGAGATCTGTTGCCTAATGGCGTCCCGGCACAACAACAAGGTCCCGACATTCATGGCACGGTCTCAAGATCACAGAGCTCTGGCGGCAGACGCCTTAGTTCAGGATTGGTCGCAGTTTCAACTCCCTTATGTGTTTCCTCCTCTGGCACTGTTGCCCAGAGTGTTACGCAAGATCAGGTCCGACTGCCTCGTCGGACCTGATCTTCGTCGTCATCCTCGTCGCTCCAGACTGGCCGAGGAGGTCGTGGTACCCGGATCTGTGGCATCTCACGGTGGGCCAACCGTGGGCACTACCAGACCGACCAGACTTGCTGTCTCAAGGACCGTTTTTCCATCTGAATTCTGCGGCCCTCAACCTAACTGTGTGGCCATTGAGTCCTGGATCCTAGCGTCTTCAGGGTTATCTCAAGAGGTCATTGCCACTATGAGACAGGCTAGGAAACCAACGTCCGCCAAGATCTACCACAGGACGTGGAGGATATTCTTATCTTGGTGCTCTGATCAGGGTTTTTCTCCCTGGCCATTTGCCTTGCCCACTTTTCTTTCCTTCCTTCAATCCGGATTGGAAAAAGGTTTGTCGCTCGGCTCCCTTAAGGGACAAGTCTCAGCGCTCTCTGTGTTCTTTCAGAAGCGCCTAGCCAGACTTCCACAGGTACGCACGTTCCTGCAGGGGGTTTGTCACATAGTCCCTCCTTACAAGCGGCCGTTAGAACCCTGGGATCTGAACAGGGTGCTGATGGCTCTTCAGAAACCACCTTTCGAGCCAATGAGGGACATTTCTCTCTCACGCCTTTCGCAGAAAGTGGCCTTCCTAGTAGCGGTCACATCACTTCGGAGAGTGTCTGAGCTAGCAGCGCTGTCATGCAAAGCCCCTTTCCTGGTGTTTCACCAGGACAAGGTGGTTCTGCGTCCGGTTCCGGAATTTCTCCCTAAGGTGGTATCCCCCTTTCATCTTAATCAGGATATCTCCTTACCCTCTTTTTGTCCTCATCCAGTTCACCAATGTGAAAGGGATTTGCACTTGTTAGATCTGGTGAGAGCACTCAGACTCTACATTTCTCGTACGGCGCCCCTGCGCCGCTCGGATGCACTCTTTGTCCTTGTCGCTGGCCAGCGTAAAGGGTCACAGGCTTCCAAATCAACCCTGGCTCGGTGGATCAAGGAACCAATTCTCGAAGCTTACCGATCTTCTGGGCTTCCGGTTCCCTCAGGGCTGAGGGCCCATTCTACCAGAGCCGTGGGTGCGTCCTGGGCTTTGCGGCACCAGGCTACGGCTCAGCAGGTGTGTCAGGCAGCTACCTGGTCGAGCCTGCACACTTTCACGAAACACTATCAGGTGCATACCTATGCTTCGGCAGATGCCAGCCTAGGTAGGCGAGTCCTTCAGGCGGCGGTTGCCCACCTGTAGGAAGGGGCCATTTTTACGGCTCTATTACGAGGTTTTACTTTACCCACCCAGGGACTGCTTTTGGACGTCCCAATTGTCTGGGTCTCCCAATGGAGCGACAAAGAAGAAGGGAATTTTGTTTACTTACCGTAAATTCCTTTTCTTCTAGCTCCAATTGGGAGACCCAGCACCCGCCCCTGTTCCCTTCGGGCTGTTGTTCTTTGTGTACACATGTTGTTCATGTTGAATGGTTTCAGTTCTCCGAAATTTCTTCGGATCGAATTTACTTTAAACCAATTTATAACTTTTCCTCCTTCTTGCTTTTGCACCAAAACTGAGGAGCCCGTGAGGCACGGGGGGTGTATAGGCAGAAGGGGAGGGGCTTTACACTTTTAAGTGTAATACTTTGTGTGGCCTCCGGAGGCAGAAGCTATACACCCAATTGTCTGGGTCTCCCAATTGGAGCTAGAAGAAAAGGAATTTACGGTAAGTAAACAAAATTCCCTTCTTTTCCCTTTGCAACAAATAATCTGACAAGATAAAAGTTGTGCTTTTATATCATGTTTTATTTTTCTTTCTAGGTGAATCTTGGAGATGAATTAGAAAGTGATCGCTATCTAATCACAGTGGAAGCAGTAGGTGATTGCATCAGCTCCACAAGTGGCGAAACTGAAAATAAAGATGCCCAAAATTTCAACAGGAGTGCTCTGAAACCTATTGGTCTGCAGCCTCGAGCTGGTTTAAAAAGAAAGTTTACTGTAAGAACTGGGTTTTTTTTTCCCCATTTTTTTTGATAACTCACATCTCCTAGTACACATTTCCAATTATTAAATTAACAGTTAAGGAGTACCAAATATCTATGTCCTCAGTTATGTCTCTAAACCTGGGCAAAAGGAGAACAGACATTTTAATTTTTATTACATTTATCAGAAGGACACATGAAAATAAGACACTTTGTAATATATCTTATTAGAGAATCTGCTTCTTTCGCCTCCTGGACTGATATTTCACTCTCAATTCTGAGGTAACTTCTATATTCAGTGAAGAGAGATATTCCCAATAAGGGCTCGATTCCACTTGCGTTTTGCACAGACGAGTGCAATCCGATAAAACATTGAATTGCTCTCACTCTAGTGCAAAACTGTGGGGCAGTGTCCATCTGCGATTGATTTCCCATGCCATAACGGCCTGAGAAATGAATCGCTGCATGCTGCATTTGGCAGCGAGTCTTGGCTCACACACCCTCATACTTATCTAGCGAAGTGTGATATACGCAGTCAGGCCAAGGAGGAGAGTGAGATAGTTCTCTTTCCCTTCTTCTTCGCAGCTGTGACCCGATTGTAAGATCGCATCACAGTCACATGACCCTCGACTGATGCTCGAAGCAGAGGGTCATTAGCATATGGCTTCCGATGCTCTTGCATCAGAAGCTATATGCAAGTGGAACTGAGACCTTATGGAGATAACTGAAAGTGCTTTAAAATTTTAATAAGGAAGGAAGGGTTGAGAAGGAGCTTGAGGCAGAGTTACACATTCTTTTGCAAGTTCTCCTTAAATGACAAATCTAAAAAGACTGACCAACACATTGATTAAGTGTGAACAGGTACACACTGAAAAATCAACAAAATCTGTACAGCAGCACTATAGAAAGCTAAAATAGGTAAACCTTGAATATAAGAATTCTGACACCGCATTACTGCTATTAGAAAAAATGAGATACTTGGTTTTACAAATTGGTCAATTCGTGTAAGCCCGACAGCCAACGACAAAGCATACCTTTTAATTGGGATCCTATGCTAATATGCCTTTTTCTGGGTTACAAAAACCTACAAGTAATAGGCAGGTAGGAAAAGAGGTACGCCTTGTCGTTGGTTGTTGGGCTTACCCGATTTGGCCAGTATCTTACTTTCTCAAGAAATGAGTTACCGTTCTCCATACATCTTTGAGCACCAGTCTCCTGTGTTATCAGTGATGGGGAGAGTCTGTAGTCACTGAAGGCAGGTGTTACTTGTGAATTGAGGACGAATGATCAGCTCAGGAGGAGAAATAAGTGGATTACTATCTGATTTAAGATATATAACATAGTTTCTTTTTTCCACGTGTACTGTTCAATTATGAAATAAAATGTGAAACATTTACTCTTTTTATATGTTAGAGTTTTTCCACTGCTAATTTAACCCCTTCTCTTATGACCGAAGTCTACCTAATAATAATTTCCTGATATTCTTCTATTACCTGCTCTGCTCCTGTAAGATTACGTCTGTGTGGCTGTTGTAATGCAGCAAGGCTAATTCCGATCTTAGGACCAGAATCAGATGAACTGAGGAGTGCACGTCACTGGTGGTGGCGGGGCTAACTCTCTGTGAGTGACAGCAGTCTAAGCACGCATGCTGAGATCACACTTCTCTGCTTCCATCTATGCTTTGGAGCACAGTCCCTTCAGCTGCCAAGCGCTGCGATGTGCTGCTTGTTATTAGAAAACATATCACAGGGCTTGTCACCTGAAGGGACCATGCATGACCGATCTCAGATCAGGCTTCATTCTCCTCTCCCTTTGTACTGAAGCTTTGATATGCCGTTCCTTCTGCAGACAAGCTCTGTAATATGTTTTCTAATAACAAGCAACACATTGTACGACTTGTCAGTGACGACGCTAAAAAGCATTGGCTGGATGAAGGCAGATAGGAGAGTTGTAGGCTGATCTGAGCATGCGTGCTTAGACTGCTGTCACTCACAGAGAGGTAGCCCTATCTCTACCAGTGACGTGCACAGTTCTGTTCGTCTGATTCCAGTCCCCAGATCGGAATTAGCCTTGCTGCATCACAATAGCCACACAGACTTAAGCTTACAAGGGCAGATCAGATTATAGAAATATATTAGGAAAATGATTATTAGGAAAAGTTAGGTCATAGGAGAAGGGGTTAAATTAGTAGTGGAAAACCTCTAAATAATTTCAACAGACTTTTTATGAATCAATACTACTGGCAAGAAAACCTTTCATAATACATTTGAGAAATAAATGCTTCATTCTCCACTTATGAGCCACTTCTCTGCTTCCCCTGCCTCTTAGTCTCCTCATCCTCTGTGAAAGGCATCTCCATTTCATCTTGCTGAATGCAGGATGGAATACTAATGCATTGAGATGTCAAGTTACAGATGAGGAGCACTTAGCAGAGTGATAGATAAGGCAGGCACAGGCAAATCAAGCTGCAGTGTCTAGAACATTTTTCACTTTGCTGGATACACAGGCACACAGCTCAGTCCTGCTGTATGATGTGTTCCATGCTGCTGATTGTGTCTGCGCTACCAAGAAAGAAGAGTAATTACATGTTTCAGTATGTACTGTGTAGGAGACATCATAGCAGTCTCCACCAAACATCTGAGCGCTAAATGAAAATGAGAGCTCAAAAAAGGAAAATGTAGGCTAGAAGTTACCGCAAGTGTGGGTACATTTTGTACCTTGCCTCACCAGCTTTTTACTGGTATGAGACCCAGTGGCATTGCTAGGGTCTACACACCCATTTCCCTTCCCCAAATAATACAATTTAATTAGATATATATGCATGATCAATATACCTAAATAACAAAGTTATCAAATATTACCACTATATAAGGAACAAATATTACGATTGTTATTACTGAACAAATGACAGTTTCTTTGTCGCTCCATTGGGAGACCCAGACAATTGGGTGTATAGCTACTGCCTCCAGAGGCCACACAAAGTATTACACTTTAAAAAGTGTAACCCCTCCCCTCTGCCTATACACCCTCCCGTGCATCACGGGCCCATCAGTTTTATGCTTTGTGTTGAAGGAGGCACACATTCACACAATGCTCCACATTTTAGTCAGCAGCAGCTGCTGATTATATCGGATGGAAGAAAAGAGGGCCCCTAACAGGGCCCCCGGCATGCTCCCTTCTCACCCCACTGAGTCGGCGGTGCTGTTAAGGTTGAGGTACCCATTGCGGGTACACAGGCTGGAGCCCACATGCCGTTTTCCTTCCCCATCCCTTAGGGGCTCTGGGTGAAGTGGGATCCTGACCGGTCATCCAGGCACTGGGACCGGGCTCCATCCGCAGCCCCTGGGGGAATCTGCCGGACAGGAGACTGAGTATCGCCAGGGACATGACCCTGCATCTACAGATACTCTGGGTCCCCTTTGGGACGGTGCATGAAGCACCTTGGCCTCAGACGCTGCAGCGACTGCGGTGTGGATTTTTGCCCGGGACTACCGCGCCGACCGTGCCTGTTTGCCGGCCGCGGTTTTTACTTTAGTCCCCGGCTTTTGCGGCCTAGTGTATTAAACTCCCGCCCCTGGGCCTGCCAGTCAGGGGGAAGGGCGGGACGGTTGGTATGACACCGACAGTGAGGGCTGGAGCACACTTCGCTGTCCTCCTCCCCCCTCACTGATCACTATGGGGCACAGATTCCCGCACTTTTGTGGTTCCGCCCACGGCTCCCTCCTCCCCTCGGAAAGCCGGCAGCCATTGTTATAATTTTGCCGGTGGAGGATCTCAGAATGTGCTCTGCAGCTCTGGGAGAAGGGGATCCTAACCGGTCGCCATGCACTGGGACCGGGCTCCATCCGCAGCCCCTGGGGGATTCTGACGGACAGGAGACTGGACATCTTCAGGGACAGAGCCCTGCATCCATAAGGTACTCTGTGTCCCCTTTGAGACGGGGCATGCAGCAACTGTATTACAAATGCCGCAGCGGTTGCTGTGTGGTTTGTGAGACCGGGACTACCGCGCCGACCGCGCCTGTTTGCCGGCCGCGTTTTTAACTTTAGTCCCTGGCTCTTGCGGCCTAGTACCATGTACTCCCGTTCCCGGGCCTGCCAGTCAGGGGTAACGACGGGACGGCCGACTGGATGTCGGCAGTGAGGCCTGGAGCATACTTTGGTATCCTCCCCCCCCCCTCACTGAACACTGTGGGGCACCAGTTTCCCAATCAGGTGCTGGCCCCCCTTGGGTGCTGAGGTATATATATATATATATATATATATATATATATATATATATATATATATATATATATAATTTTATATGGTATATGATTTCACTATTCGGCAGCATTATTGGCTTTTGGCTATATACCCTCACTGATTACTCTAAGAGGAGACAACAGCATGTCGTCCGCAAAGAGTAAGAGTGCCAAGGCACAGGCTTATTTTGCAACCTGTACCTCTTGTGCGGCTATATTACCGGCAGGTTCCACCTACCCTCATTGTGTACAATGCTTGGCCCCTGGGGCACTCACTCAGCCGGAGCCTCCGGCACTGGTGGGACCCTCGGCTCAGGTGGTACCACCGGTTTCCACTGCACAGATGGCAGGGACAGAGTTTGCACGTTTGTCTGAGCAACTCTCTGAGTCGCTCTCACATTCCATGGCCCAGTCTATGGACAGAGGGTCTGCTAAGATACTGGAAGCTTTGCAGTCCAGACCGGTAACACAGGGCCAGGGCGCTGTGAGTTCATCGCTCCCAGGCCCCTCTGGGTCGGTACAACAAGGGGCTCCTGGGGTAACACCCAGATCCCACGGTGAGAACTCCGACACGGACCGCGGCCTCAGACAGGCTAAGCGGGCCCG
The DNA here is from genome assembly GCF_048569485.1 of Anomaloglossus baeobatrachus. Lineage (NCBI taxonomy): Eukaryota > Metazoa > Chordata > Amphibia > Anura > Aromobatidae > Anomaloglossus > Anomaloglossus baeobatrachus. The sequence goes on along the minus strand of NC_134353.1, from coordinate 264,990,876 downwards.
CTGGGAACCTTCCCCAACTTCATCACGCGGTTCGGGGTCTCAGCATGAGGACTCTCGGGAGGATGAAGTGGAGGTCGCAGCTCAGGGCTCTGATCCTGATGTTGCGCTCAATCTTGATACACCTGAAGGGGACGCCATAGTAAATGACCTTATAACGTCCATCAACCAGGTGCTAGACCTTTCCCCCCCATCTTCTCCTATGGAGGAGTCGGCTTCACAGCAGGAGAAACACCAGTTTGGGTTTCCCAAACGTACACTGAGTGCGTTTTTCGATCAGTCTAACTCCAGAGAGGCTGTCCAGAAGCACAGAACTTTCCGGACAAGCGCTTTACTAAGCGCCTTAATGACCCTTTCCCCCCCTGACGTAGTTAAGGGTTGGGCTCAGTGTCACAAGGTGGATCATCCAGTCTCCAGACTGGCGGCTAGATCCGTAGTATTAGTGGCAGATGGTTCATCTCTCATGGATGCCACTGACAGGCAAATAAAGCTTATGATGAAATCCATCTATGAAGCCATAGACACATCTTTGCTCCGGCCTTCGCAGCCGTGAGGGCACTCCAAGCTATCTCAGCTTCTCTGGCTGAGATTAATGCGGTCGCACGTACCTCTGCCCCGCAGGTTGTGTCCTTGACTTCTCAGGCGTAGGTTTTTTCGTCCTACGCCATGAACGCCGTTTCCGGTACTCTGCGAGCCGTACAGCGGTAGCATCCACCAATTCGGTGGCAGTCCGCAGGGCCATGGGGCTACGTGAATGGAAGGCAGACTCTGCTTCCAAGAAGTTCTTAACCGGTTTGCCATTTTCTGGCGACCGTTTGTTTGGCGAGCAATTGGATGAAATTATTAAACAGTCCAAGGGAAAGGACTCGTCCTTACCCCAGTCCAAACCAAACAGACCTCAGCAACGAAAAATACAATCGAGGTTTCGGTCCTTTCGGTCCTCAGCCAAGTTCCGTTCCTCCACGTCCAGAGGAGGGCCAGAGGAACTCTTCTGCATGGCGGTCTAAGTCACGTCCTAGAAAGACCGCCGGAGGAACCGCCTCCAAGGCGGCTTCCTCATGACTTCGGCCTCACCAAGACCGCGTCCTCGGTTGGTGGCAGGCTCTCCCGCTTTTGCGACGCCTGGTGGGCACATGTCCAAAACCGATGGGTGAGAGACATTCTGTCTCACGGTTGCAGGATAGAGATCAGCTCTCGTCCTCCGACTCGTTTCTTCAGAACATCTCCGCCCCCCGAGCGAGCCGATGCATTTTTTTTTCAGCCGATGAACTCTGACGGCAGATGGAGTTGTGATCCCCGTTCCGCTTCAAGAACGTGGTCGCGGTCTTTACTCCAACTTGTTCTGGGTACCAAAAAAGGACGGATCATTCCGTTCAGTTCTGGGCCTCATTCTGCTCAACAGACACGTGAGAACCAGACGGTTTCCGATGAAATCTCTACGCTCTGTCATCGTCTCGATTCCCAAGGAGACTTCCTAGCATCAATCGAGATCAGGGATGCTTATCTCCATGTTCCGATTGCACCAGAGCATCAACGCGTCTTGTGTTTCGCCATCCGGGACGAACACTTTCAGCGTGGCTCTGCCTTTCGGCCTGGCGACAGCCCCACGGGTCTTCACCAAGGTCATGGCATCAGTGGTGGCGGGCCTACACTCTCAGGGACACTCGGTGATCCCTGACTTAGACGATCTCCTAAGTCAAGGCACCCTCCCGGGTGGCAGGTCAACACGGCCCGACCATTGCTCTGGAGACTCTCCAGAGGTTCGGGTGGATCATCAATTTCCCAAAGTAGAAATTGACACCGACCCAATCACTGACTTACCTCTTGATGGAGTTTCTTTCTCTCTCAGAGATAGTGAAGCTTCCGCTGGACAAACAGCGTTCGCTGCAGACAGGGGTGCACTCTCTCCTTCGGGCCCAGTCACACCCCTTGAGGCGCCCCACGCGCTTCCTAGGGAAGATGGTGGCAGCAATGGAGGCAGTTCCCTTTGCGCAGTATTCATCCACGCCCACTCCAATGGCACATTCTCCGCAAATGGGACAGGAGGTCGACGTCCCTAGACAGGAACGTCTCTCTTTCACTGGCAGCCAAAACCTCTCTTCAGTGGTGGTTTCTTCCCACTTCTTGTCGAAAGAAAAATCCTTCCTGCTCCCATCCTGGGCGGACGAGAGTGTCAGGGTGGACAGCGGTCTTCCTCCACCACAGGGCTCAGGGAACCTGGACCCCGACAGAGTCCTCCCTTCGGATCAATGTTCTGGAATTAAGGGCAGTGTAGCTAGCCCTAAAGGCGTTCCAGCGGTGGCTGGACGGCAGGCAGATCCGGAAACAGTCGGACGACGCCACGGCGGTCGCGTACATCAACCACCAGCACAGAGCGCTGGCGGCGGACGCATCAGTTCAGGACTGGTCGCAATTTCGACTGCCTTATGTATTTACCCCTATGGCTCTGCTACCCAGAGTGTTACTCAAAATCGGGTTCGACTGCCGCCGCGCCATCCTCGTTGCTCCAAACTGGCCGAGGAGGTCGTGATACCTGGATCTGTGGCACCTTACGGTGGGTCGACCGTGGGCACTCCCGGACCGACCAGACTGGCTGTCTCAAGGGCCATTTTCCATCTAAATTCTGCGGACTTCAACCTGACTGGGTGGCCATTGTGGCCTAGCTCTTAGCGTCCTCGGAGTTATCTCTATCACGCCTTTCGCAGAAGGTGGTCTTCCTAGTGGCAGGCGCATCACTTCGGAGAGTGTCGCAGCTAGCAGCGCTATCATGCAAAGCCCCCTTCCTGGTGTTACACCAGGACGAGGTGGTCCTGCGTCCGGTCCCGGAATTCCTACTTAAGGTGGTATCCCCCTTTTCTTCTCAATCAGGATATCTCCTTACCTTCTTTTGGCTCATCCAGTTCACCAGTGTGAAAAGGATTTGCACTTCTTAGATCTCGTGAGAGCACTCCGGCTCTACATTTCGCACACTGCGCCCCTGCGCCGTTCTGATGCGCTCCTTGTCCTTGTCGCTAGCCAGCGTAAGGGGTCGCAGGCTTCCAAGTCAACCTTGGCTCGGTGGATCAAGGAACTGATTCTTGAAACCTACCGTTCTTCTGGGCTTCCGATTCCTTTAGAGCTGAAAGCCCATTCTACCAGAGCCGTAGGTGCATCCTGGGCATTGCGTCACCAGGCTACGGCTCAGCAGGTGTGTCAGCACTACCTGGGCGAGTCTGCACACTTTCACGAAACACTATCAGGTTCATGCCTATGCCGCGGCAGATGCCAGCCTAGGTAGGCGAGTCCTTCAGGAGGCGGTTGCTCACCTGTAAGAGAGGGCCGTTTCTTCGGCTCTTTTTATCGAGGTATTCTTTTACCCACCCAGGGACTGCTTTTGGACATCCCAATTGTCTGGGTCTCCCAATGGAGCGACAAAGAAGAAGGGAATTTTGTTTACTTACCGTAAATTCCTTTTCTTCTAGCTCCTATTGGGAGACCCAGCACCCGCCCCTGTTCCCTTCGGGCTGTTGTTCTTTTGTGTACACATGTTGTTCATGTTGAAGGGTTCTTTTGGTTCATGGTTTCAGTTCTCCGAACATCCTTCGGATTGAATTTACCTTAGACCAATTTATAAGTTCCTCCTTCCTGCTTTGGCACCAAAACTGATGGGCCCGTGATGCATGGGAGGGTGTATAGGCAGAGGGGAGGGGTTACACTTTTTAAAGTGTAATACTTTGTGTGGCCTCCGGAGGCAGTAGCTATACACCCAATTGTCTGGGTCTCCCAATAGGAGCTAGAAGAAAAGGAATTTACGGTAAGTAAACAAAATTCCCTTCATTTCACAGTATTGGCAATATGTACATATATACTGTATTTATCACTGTACAGGGGCAAATAATCCCCCCCCCCCCACCACCACTGGCTCTACAGTTCCCCTCACATACCGAAGTACAGTTACATCCAGTGACTTATTCTGATTTGCAGCAGTTTCCATCCTCCTCTTCTCCATATTAGATTGTGGATTGTTCCCATTATTCACAAACGTTTGTAATACAGTGAGTGTTAATGAGTGGTATTTTATAAACCCCCATACACACAGCAGGACAAATTATGTCCAGATTTTAGGTCATGATGCAGATATGAATTAATGCAAATTGTGGATATCTCTTTCAGGGCTTTCAAGTTCCTCGTGAAATTACAAAAAATCCATCTCTAGAAGTGAAGGATTCTGCCGCTCCGTCATCTCATCAGTTGGCACTTGGGTGTTCTTCATATTCTCCACAGTTGTATGCTACATCTCCCCTGTTTACTGCTTCTTATGGACATGAGGAAGATAAAGAGAAGCAAGTAAAGTGTTCTTCAAAGCACGGACTGGTGACTGCAACAAATACAAATATTCAAGGAAATGTTATTCACAATAATTTGTCAGCTTCCCCAGAATGGACGCCAACCACAGGATCTGTTGAGAGAGTAGTAGAAGAAAGAGTTAAACAAAACCCAAGAAGCACAGCACAAATTTTGGCCCTATTGAACACTTCACCCATTCAGAAAGAATCAATTGCTGCTCAGTTACCTACAGAAGTATCTACAACATGCAACAATGACTTCCAAAGAACATCTGCATACAATTCCCCAGGAGGCACAAATCATTTTATGCTCCCCAGTGAGCTATCCCCCATAAGAACGAAGCCAATCCAGAGTCGATGGGCTGTTTACTTAGATAACACTGCAGACTCTGGTACTGCCCAGATCGATCACGAGGACTTTGTAGAGCCATTTAGTCAGGGCAAAAATCAGGATAACCATGCACAAGATGAAGTGAATGGGATAGAAAAAAATACAGTTATAGTAGAAAACAATCCGATATCTAATTCCCACACTTCTGAACCTGACCTATCAAACAGTCAGTCATTTACACCAGAAGCATTGGCTGCTGAAAAAATCATCACAGATGACGAGAATAACTATGGCGCTTCCTCAGAAATTACATTTAATCTAATGGACAGCTTTGATTTTACGGAATTAGATGACACTGATAGTCAACCGGATTCAACTAAAGAGAGTGCAGATTTAACCAAGAGACAAAATCTTCAGAATAAAAATAAAGAAGCACATGATGATCATGCATCTTTAAAGGACTATGTGGAAAATGATTCACTTCATGAAGATAACGCCACGGTCTCTGAAATGTCACATAACAAAGTCAAAAGTGAATCCACTATACAAACACATCTGAAGAGCCAAGCTAACACCGGTGACGCTGGCAACAAGGCTGAGGTAATGGTTGAAGTGAATGTTATGCAGTCAGAAAAGAGGGAACTATTTCCTGTCAAAGTTAAGGAAGGCCATATTCCTTCCACCCAGATTATATCTCAGGCAGATGATATACCCAAGCAGAAGGCAGTACCTAAAAATCTGGATGATTCGTTTGGATACCTTAGGGGGGAAAAGTTTCCTACATTGACAAATACGATCATGCACCATTCAGTTGAAGGGTCTAATAAGGATTGTAATTTACCTGATGTATGGCCTTCAGGAAGCAGCATTTCACTCTTGAAATCTCTAAGCAAGCCTAGGAATGCTCTGGAGAGTCTAAACTTGTTTAGTGTGGGGTCGACGGCCCAGAATACAGACAGCGAAGCACAGCCTTACCTGAAGAGGGTAGAAGAGAAAGGTCAGGACTACTCAAAGTAAAGCCAAGTTTATAGAAGTTACTTTGTAAAGCAATATCACTATTCCAGTTTTATTCTTTTCATTAGAAGACTTCAATTCATTAAGGATGGTGTTTCCAATGCTAGTCTCAATGATGGGTAGGCAGGAAAAAGATACTCACGCCACTTAAGAAATTCAGTTCATCTCACCAGTAGCGTTCATCTCGCTGGAAATGTTTTAGTCGTAGACTGGAGTAACACTTCTGGTGTTAAAAATGCTGCCACTATTGATTGAATTTCACAGGTGGGCATAGTCAAGCCTGATCCTGTCCCGACTTCCCCAGATCAGCCCATTTTGGCGAGCCTGCCTGAAACAGGTGTTAAGTTCTCAAAAGTAGCAAAATTAAGTGCAACTAAGCAATACACAAAAATTGTGGCTTTTCAAAGTATTACAGTTGTCTTTTGTAAATACTTTGATGAATCGGGGCCTTTGTCTTTGTTGCATTTAATGAAAGACTAGCTCTATTACATTAAATTACTTTTAGTTTTCATGTGGTGAGATAGTGGCAACTGTTAGAGGCCAAAAGACCGATCTTCTTTTTTGTATTCATATGTCTCCTATAATTTTTTTTCTTTAAAAATGGTAGGTCAATGTTAATCGTCCCCTTTAACTGCTTTTGGATGGTAGTTGTGTATAGGGAGGAGTGTCAGGTGTAATAGCCGTCACCTGTCACCAATGCAAGTAGGGTCATTCCATGTCAAGTGGACCAGTTTTAAAAATCGTCCCCACTCGACCTTCTCCGATTTTTGTTGAAAATTTATAAGGATGTACATGTATGTTTGAAAAGAGGTTCTGTAAATTTTTAGGGCCAGATCTCAAATACATTGGGCACTGTTGACCTTTCACTGGAGGGTCCACCAAGCCTGCGGCTTCAGCTAAGAGGATTTTGCAAACTTTGGCACATAGCCATTAGAGGTCTATACTGGCTATGATGCTGAAATTTGGCATACTAGCTCAACTTTTGCTGCTAAACACAAAACTATTACCAGCTATTACAAAACAATATTTTGGCCGCAATTTTGTGTCAAAGTAGCTTGTAAAACGCCTCGCATAAAATGTATGCCTAACTTTGCCCATATATAACTCAAGACCAAAAACCAATAGTAACTGGTGCTTTGCCCTGTACACCAAACATCTACATGACTTTGCATTACTGCAATATCACGGTCAAAGCATATGTATTTGTGGAAATATTCACACCCACATATTATGAAAAACTTAAAAAACCCGAATTTGACCTATTTTTAGGTCAAATTTCTCAAAAAGGGTACCCCTAAAATATATTAATTCTGATATCATTAGAAAGAGAACATTTTTCTCTACAAGGATCATTGGGTTTTTTTTGGAGTCTCTCAGTTTAAGAAAAGAAAAATGCCACTGAACAGCATAGCCGGTAATAATTTTATCGCGTTTAGCAGCAAAAGTTGAGCTAGTATGCCAAATTTCAGCATCATAGCCAGTATAGAACTCTAATGGCTATGTGCCAAAGTTTGCAAAATCCTCTTAGCTGAAGCCGCAGCCTTGGGGGGGCCTCCAGTGAAAGGTCAACAGTGCCCAATATATTTGAGATCTGGCCCTAAAAATTTACAGAACCTCTTTTCAAACATACATGTACATCCTTATAAATTTTCAGCAAAATCGGAGAAGGTCGAGTGGGGACCACTGGTCCACTTGACATGGAATGACCCAGTATTCAGTCAACATCTATCTAAAGCTTTATAACCACTTTTAGTTCCAATTCTAGAACTTTCCATCCTTTCAATCCTTGAAAATATACTTTCTTCGGCGCTCTATTGGGAGACCCAGACGATTGGGTGTATAGCACTGCCTCCGGAGGCCACACAAAGCAATTACACTAAAAAGTGTAAGGCCCCTCCCCTTCTGGCTATACACCCCCAGTGGGATCACTGGCTCACCAGTTTTCTGCTTTGTGCGAAGGAGGTCAGACATCCACGCATAGCTCCACTGTTTGTAGTCAGCAGTAGCTGCTGGCTCTATCGGATGGAAGAAAAGAGGGCCCATATGGGGCCCCCAGCATGCTCCCTTCTCACCCGCGGTTGGTGCTTGTAAGGTTGAGGTACCTATTGCTGGTACGGAGGCTGGAGCCCACATGCTGTTTTCCTTCCACATCCCCTGGAGGGCTCTGTGGAAGTGGGATCTTGCCGGCCCCCAAGCCCTGGGGCCGGGCTCCATCCACAGACCCATAGAACCTGCTGGATGTGGAGCGGGAGTGCCGTTCAGGGACAAGGCCCTGCAACTTTCAGGTACTCTGTGTCCCCGGCAGGCACGGACACTCTCAGGGCTTGCTGAGCGTTGTAGTGCGCCGGGGACAGCGGCGCTGTACGCTGGGGGTTAGGTCACTGCAGCTTTGCTGAGTGACGTTGTGTATTGGGAACTACTGCGCCGACCGCTCCTGGAGCGGCGGCGCAGCTGCGACTTGTGGTGCGCCGGGGGCTTTGCGCCGACCGCGCTTTTACGGCGGCGGCGCTTCTAACTTTAGCCCCCGGCTTCTGCGGCCTAGCGCCGCTTCGTTCCCGCCCCCACCCTGTCAATCAGGGTAGGGGAGAGACGCTGCTCAATAGGCAGCGCCGAGGGCTGGAGCTTTATTTACATGCTCCAGCCCTCTCACTAGGCACAAGGGGAAGCAGACTTCCCGCTCTTCGTCGGTGTACGCCCAGGGCCCGCCCCCCCTCTCCACAAGGACGCCGGCAGCCATTACACATGCGATCTGGCTGGGGAGAGGCAGCAGGCTCTGGGAGACCCAGACTAGAGGGATTTCTGGCAACCACACACCGCTCCTAAGCGGGCGGTAAGCTGCACAGTAGTGCTGGCCCCACTAGTGCCTCAGAGATATATAGTGTACTTTTGTCTTGGTACCATATATATATATATATATATATAGTTGCACTGTAGGTCGCTTCTTGGCTGGACACCCTGTACTGCTCTGAGGAGGCAGCAACATGTCATCCGCAAAACGCAAGGCTGCCAAGGCACGGGCTGTGTGCACGGTTTGTGCTGCATGTGGGGCTGATCTACCGGCAGGCTCCAATGATTCACATTGTGTGCAATGTTCAGTCCCAGTGGCACTTCGTCAGCCAGAGCCTATTGTGGTGGTAGCCCAGGCAGAGACGCCTGTGAACCCTGCCCCGGTGACGGGGACAGACTTTGCAGTGTTTGCTGATAAAATGTCTGAGGCTATGACAAAAATCCTGGAGACCTTGCAGGCCAGGCCAGTTCCTCAGACCATGGACACTGCTGTGGCTATGCTCTCTGGTCCCCCTCAGTTGGAACTAATCCGTACTTCAAGGGGGTCTCAAGCATCACAAGCTGAAGTCTCTGACTCAGATGACAGTCCCAGGCAGCCTAAGCGAGCTCGCTGGGAAAGACCCTCCACGTCATCACACTGCTCAGGGTCTCAGCGAGAAGAATCTCTCTGTGATGAGACTGAGGACGGTGATCAGGATTCTAATCCTGAGGCCCCTCTCAATCTGGATGCCCCTGATGGTGACGCCATGGTTAATGACCTTATATCGGCAATTAATAGGCTGTTGGATATTTCTCCCCCAGCCCCTTCTGCAGAGGAGGCAGCTGCACAGCAGGAGAAGTTCCATTTCCTGTATCCCAAGCGTAAATTAAGTGCTTTTTTGGACCACTCTGACTTCAGAGAATCAATCCAGAAACACGACGCTCATCCAGACAAGCGTTTCTCTAAACGTTCTAAGGATACCCGTTATCCTTTTCCCTCTGAAGTAGCCAAACGCTGGACCCAGTGCCCAAAGGTTGATCCCCCAATTTCCAAGCTTGCGGCTAGATCCATAGTCGCAGTAGAGGATGGCGCTTCACTTAAAGATGCCAACGACAGACAGATGGACCTTTGGTTGAAATCTGTCTATGAAGCTATCGGCGCGTCGTTTGCTCCAGCATTCGCGGCCGTGTGGGCACTCCAAGCTATTTCAGCTGGTTTAGCACAGGTGGATGCTATCATACATCCAGCAGTGCCACAGGTGGCGTCCCTAACTTCGCAAATGTCTGCGTTTGCGACTTATGCTATCAATGCTGTCCTAGAATCTACGAGCCGTACCTCTATGGCGGCCGCCAATTCTGTGGTTTTGCGCAGAGCCTTATGGTTAAAGGACTGGAAAGCAGATGCTGGTTCCAAAAAATGCTTAACCAGCTTGCCATTATCTAGAGACAGACTGTTTGGTGAGCCATTGGCTGAAATCATAAAACAGTCCAAGGGTAAGGACTCTTCCTTGCCACAGCCCAGAGCAAGTAAACCTCAACAGAAAAAGTGGCAGTCGAGGTTTCGGTCCTTTCGAGGCTCGGGCAAGCCCCAATTCTCCTCGTCCAAAGGGACTCAGAAAGGACAAGGGAGCTCAGATTCCTGGCGGGCTCACTCACGCCCCAGGAAAGCAAATGGAGGAACCGCTTCCAAGGCGGCTACCTCATGACTTTCGGCCTCCTCCCTCCGCATCCTCGGTCGGTGGCAGGCTCTCCCGCTTTTGCGACATTTGGCTGTCTCAGGTCAAAGACCGGTGGGTAACAGACATTTTGTCTCGCGGGTACAGAATCGAGTTCAGTTCTCGGCCTCCACTTCGGTTCTTCAGAACCTCCCCACACCCCAACCGAGCAGATGCCCTGCTGCAGGCGGTGGACTCTCTAAGAGCAGAAGGAGTCGTGATCCCTGTCCCCCCTCTATAACGGGGGCGAGGATTTTACTCCAATCTCTTTGTGGTTCCAAAAAAGGACGGCTCCTTCCGTCCTGTTCTGGACCTAAAACTGCTCAACAAGCATGTGAACGCCAGGCGGTTCCGGATGGAATCCCTCCGCTCAGTCATTGCCTCAATGTCCCAAGGAGATTTCCTAGCATCAATAGACATCAAAGATGCTTATCTCCACGTGCCGATTGCTACGGAACACCAACGCTTTCTGCGCTTCGTGATAGGAGACGAACATCTTCAGTTCGTGGCTCTGCCATTTGGTCTGGCGACAGCCCCCCGGGTGTTCACCAAGATCATGGCAGCAGTGGTAGCAGTCTTGCACTCTCACGGACACTCTGTGATCCCTTACTTGGACGATCTACTAGTCAAGGCACCCTCTCAGGAGGCATGCCAACTCAGCCTGAATTTTGCACTGGAGACTCTCCAGGCGTTCGGGTGGATCATCAACTTCCCAAAGTCAAATCTGTCACCGACCCAATCACTAACGTATCTTGGCATGGAGTTTCATACTCTCTCAGCGATAGTGAAGCTTCCGCTGAGCAAGCAGTGGTCACTACAGACAGGGGTGCAGGCTCTCCTTCAAAGTCAGTCGCACTCCTTAAGACGCCTCATGCACTTCCTCGGGAAGATGGTGGCGGCAATAGAGGCGGTTCCGTTTGCGCAGTTTCATCTGCGTCCACTTCAATGGGACATTCTCCGCCAATGGGACGGGAAGTCGACATCCCTGGACAGGAAAGTCTTCCTTTCCCAGACGGCCAAGGACTCTCTGCAGTGGTGGCTCCTGTCCACCTCATTATCACAGGGAAGATCCTTCCTACCACCGTCCTGGGCGGTGGTCACGACAGACGCGAGTCTGTCAGGGTGGGGAGCAGTGTTTCTCCACCACAGGGCTCAGGGTACGTGGACTCAGCAGGAGTCCATCCTTCAGATCAATGTTCTGGAAATCAGAGCAGTGTTTCTTGCCCTACTAGCCTTCCAGCAGTGGCTGGAAGGGAAGCAGATCCGAATTCAATCGGACAACTCCACAGCGGTGGCATACATCAATCACCAAGGAGGGACTCGCAGTCGGCAAGCCTTCCAGGAAGTCCGGCGCATTATGATGTGGGTGGAAGCCACGGCCTCCACCATATCCGCAGTTCACATCCCCGGCGTAGAAAACTGGGAAGCAGACTTCCTCAGTCGCCAGGGCATGGACGCAGGGGAATGGTCCCTTCACCCGGACGTGTTTCAGGAAATCTGTCGCCGATGGGGAAGGCCGGACGTCGACCTAATGGCGTCCCGGCACAACAACAAGGTCCCAACATTCATGGCACGGTCTCGCGATCAAAGAGCTCTAGCAGCAGACGCCCTAGTGCAAGATTGGTCGCAGTTCCGGCTCCCTTATGTGTTTCCACCTCTGGCACTCTTGCCCAGAGTGCTACGCAAGATCAGATCCGACTGCAGCCGCGTCATACTCGTCGCTCCAGACTGGCCGAGGAGGGCGTGGTATCCGGATCTGTGGCATCTCACGGTCGGCCAACCGTGGGCACTACCAGACCGACCAGACTTACTGTCCCAAGGGCCGTTTTTCCATCGGAATTCTGCGGCCCTCAACCTGACTGCGTGGCCATTGAGTCCTGGATCCTAGCGTCTTCAGGCTTATCCCAAGGGGTCGTTGCCACCATGAGACAGGCTAGGAAGCCCACGTCTGCTAAGATCTACCACAGAACGTGGAGGATATTCTTATCCTGGTGCTCTGCTCAGAGAGTGTCTCCCTGGCCATTTGCATTACCTACCCTTCTTTCTTTCCTCCAATCTGGGTTAGAAAAAGGTTTGTCGCTCGGCTCCCTTAAAGGGCAAGTCTCGGCGCTATCCGTCTTTTTTCAGAAGCGTCTAGCACGACTTTCTAAGGTGCGCACGTTCCTACAGGGGGTTTGCCATATAGTTCCCCCGTACAAGCGGCCGTTAGATCCATGGGATCTGAACAGGGTACTAGTTGCCCTCCAGAAGCCGCCCTTCGAGCCTCTGAAGGAGGTTTCACTTTCTAGACTTTCACAGAAAGTGGCTTTTCTGGTAGCGATCACATCTCTTCGGAGAGTGTCTGAGCTAGCAGCGTTGTCTTCCAAGGCTCCCTTCCTGGTCTTCCACCAGGACAAGGTAGTGCTGCGCCCCATTCAGGAGTTTCTCCCGAAGGTGGTATCCTCTTTTCATCTTAATCAGGATATCTTTTTGCCTTCGTTTTGTCCTCATGCAGTTCATCGGTATGAGAAAGATTTACATTTGTTAGATCTGGTGAGAGCACTCAGAATCTACATTTCCCGCACAGCGCCCCTGCGCCGTTCGGATGCACTCTTTGTCCTTGTCGCTGGTAAGCGCAAAGGGTCGCAGGCTTCTAAGGCCACCCTGGCTCGATGGATCAAAGAACCAATTCTTGAAGCCTACCGTTCTGCAGGGCTTCAGGTTCCATCAGGGCTGAAGGCCCATTCTACCAGAGCCGTGGGTGCGTCCTGGGCATTGCGACACCAGGCTACGGCTCAACAGGTGTGCCAGGCAGCTACCTGGTCGAGTCTGCACACTTTCACCAAACATTATCAGGTGCATACCTATGCTTCGGCGGACGCCAGCCTAGGTAGAAGAGTCCTGCAGGCGGCAGTTGCCTCCCCGTAGGGGAGGGCTGTCTTGCAGCTCTAACATGAGGTATTTCTTTACCCACCCAGGGACAGCTTTTGGACGTCCCAATCGTCTGGGTCTCCCAATAGAGCGCCGAAGAAGAAGGGAATTTTGTTACTTACCGTAAATTCCTTTTCTTCTAGCTCTTATTGGGAGACCCAGCACCCGCCCTGTTGTCCTTCGGGATTGTTGGTTTGTTTGCGGGTACACATGTTGTTCATGTTGAACGGTTTTCAGTTCTCCGATGTTACTCGGAGTGAATTTGTTTAAACCAGTTATTGGCTTTCCTCCTTCTTGCTTTTGCACTAAAACTGGTGAGCCAGTGATCCCACTGGGGGTGTATAGCCAGAAGGGGAGGGGCCTTACACTTTTTAGTGTAATTGCTTTGTGTGGCCTCCGGAGGCAGTGCTATACACCCAATCGTCTGGGTCTCCCAATAAGAGCTAGAAGAAAAGGAATTTACGGTAAGTAACAAAATTCCCTTCTTTGCAATATATCTCATTAGAGAAAATACACTCTACTCATCAGGTTGCTTAGCTTCACTTAGAGATCAGGTTACATGCTGCCCACAGGCCTATGTAGAGGAAGGAACAGCAGGAGCCACACAGCACACAGAAGTGAGGAGAGATAAAGATCGTGCCCGTCTTATCACTACATTCCCACAATGAGTATTTAGGCCCAGTCACACACAACGACTTACCGGCGATCCTGAAAACGATGCGACCTGATAGGGATCGCAGGTAAGTCGCTGGCAGGTCGCAGGTGAGATGTCACACAGTCAGATCTTACCAGCGATGCAGGAACAATACAGGTCGCAGTAGCCACCTGTATAACGATCTCAGCAGTCACTGTGACCCTGTCACACAGCGTCAAACACAGCGATGGGTCCTGCTCAGCAGGACATCGCCTTTGAAGAAAATGACCTGGACCATTCTGCAACGACTAGAGATCTCACAGCAGGGGCCTGATCGCTGGTAGGTGTCACACATAACGAGATCGCTAACTGGATCGCTACTGCGTCACAGAAACTGTGACTCAGCTGCGATCTCGCTAGCGATCTCGTTATGTGTGACGGTACCTTTTGATCAGTTCTTGATGTTGTAGACTTTCTGCACCTATTTGCTAAATTAAGTTATTTGCATTTTTTAAATGCGTTTTTTTGACCCTGAAGTTTTTCTCTTTTTGAGATGTCCTGTTTTAGTAAGGGTAAGTTAACACAGTGCGTTGTTCGCGGCGTTTATGCACGTTTTTCGGATGCGTTTTTGGCCTCAAAACTGCATGACTTTGCTTCCCCAGCAAAGTCTGAGTTTTCATTTTTGCTGTCCGCACACAACATTTTTTTTTTTTTTTAACCCCTTCACGACCATGGACGGAAAGATCCGTCCTTGTGCCCTGGGCCTTAACGACCAAGGACGGATCTTTCCGTCATGGCGGAATCGCGGCACCGGAGCCTCCGGTGACTGCAATATGTTAACAAAAACCGCAGATTCGGGGAGGAGGGGACCTGTTCCTGACCTTAGGAGGGGTGGTGCCTCCTCCCCGGACCTACGGAGGCTGTGATTGGCTGACGAACGCCGCTCAACCAATCACAGCCACTGTAATGTTCCAGCCATTTAAAATGACTGAAACATTGAAATCCAGCCCTGGCCAGTGCAGCTCTAGCACTGGCCATTGGCTGGAGCTGGGTGACCTCACTGGATCACCCTCCCCCAGCTCCAATGCTCTGATTGGAGAGATCGGCCTTGTGACCGATTTCTCCAATCACAGTGGACCTGTTGCCGGTGACCGCCCCCGTCATCGTCCCTGCAGCACGCCAGCACACACAGTGAGTGTACACAGTGCAATGGCAGGGCGACAAGCTCCGGTCCCATGCTGTTATGAGACCGGAGCATGGGACCCGGAAGTTGCCGCACTGCCATTGCACTGTACGAAAAGCGTCCCGATCCGCCGCCGCCGCCGCCGCTGCTGCCCTCCGCGATCTGCCACCTGTCTCCCCGATCTCCTGCCCGCACCCTCACCCCCACACCTCCCGATCCGCTGCCGCCCTCCATCTGCCACAGTGCCACCGCTCCCCCCAATCTGCTGCCCGGCCCCTCACCTCCGTGCAGCAGATCGGAGGGAGCGGTGGCACTATGACAGATGGAGGAGGACTGGGATCGTGCACCCTGTCCTCCTCCATCTGTCATAGTGCCACCGCTCCCTCCGATCTGCTGCCCGGCCCCTCCCCCTCGTGATCGGTGCTCGCCCCCTCCCCTCCGTGATGTGCTGCTCGCCCCCTCCCCTCCCCTCCGTGATGTGCTGCTCGCCCCCTCCCCTCCCCTCCGTGATGTGCTGCTCGCCCCCTCCCCTCCCCTCCGTGATGTGCTGCTCGCCCCCTCCCCTCCGTGATGTGCTGCTCGCCCCCTCCCCTCCCCTCCGTGATGTGCTGCTCGCCCCCTCCCCTCCCCTCCGTGATGTGCTGCTCGCCCCCTCCCCTCCGTGATGTGCTGCTCACCTTCTCCCCTCCGTGATGTGCTGCTCGCCTTCTCCCCTCCGTGATGTGCTGCTCGCCTTCTCCCCTCCGTGATGTGCTGCTCGCCCCCTCCCCTCCGTGATGTGCTGCACGCTCCCCCCACCTCTCACCCCCGTGGTCAGCTACCCGCCCCCTCCCCTGTCACCGCCGTGATGTGCGCTCCCTCCCCTGTCACCGCCGTGATGTGCGCTCCCTCCCCTGTCACCGCCGTGATGTGCGCTCCCTCCCCTGTCACCGCCGTGATGTGCGCTCCCTCCCCTGTCACCGCCGTGATGTGCGCTCCCTCCCCTGTCACCGCCGTGATGTGCGCTCCCTCCCCTGTCACCGCCGTGATGTGCGCTCCCTCCCCTGTCACCGCCGTGATGTGCGCTCCCTCCCCTGTCACCGCCGTGATGTGCGCTCCCTCCCCTGTCACCGCCGTGATGTGCGCTCCCTCCCCTGTCACCGCCGTGATGTGCGCTCCCTCCCCTGTCACCGCCGTGATGTGCGCTCCCTCCCCTGTCACCGCCGTGATGTGCGCTCCCTCCCCTGTCACCGCCGTGATGTGCGCTCCCTCCCCTGTCACCGCCGTGATGTGCGCTCCCTCCCCTGTCACCGCCGTGATGTGCGCTCCCTCCCCTGTCACCGCCGTGATGTGCGCTCCCTCCCCTGTCACCGCCGTGATGTGCGCTCCCTCCCCTGTCACCGCCGTGATGTGCGCTCCCTCCCCTGTCACCGCCGTGATGTGCGCTCCCTCCCCTGTCACCGCCGTGATGTGCGCTCCCTCCCCTGTCACCGCCGTGATGTGCGCTCCCTCCCCTGTCACCGCCGTGATGTGCGCTCCCTCCCCTGTCACCGCCGTGATGTGCGCTCCCTCCCCTGTCACCGCCGTGATGTGCGCTCCCTCCCCTGTCACCGCCGTGATGTGCGCTCCCTCCCCTGTCACCGCCGTGATGTGCGCTCCCTCCCCTGTCACCGCCGTGATGTGCGCGCCCTCCCCTGTCACCGCCGTGATGTGCGCTCCCTCCCCTGTCACCGCCGTGATGTGCGCTCCCTCCCCTGTCACCGCCGTGATGTGCGCGCCCTCCCCTGTCACCGCCGTGATGTGCGCGCCCTCCCCTGTCACCGCCGTGATGTGCGCGCCCTCCCCTGTCACCGCCGTGATGTGCGCGCCCTCCCCTGTCACCGCCGTGATGTGCGCGCCCTCCCCTGTCACCGCCGTGATGTGCGCGCCCTCCCCTGTCACCGCCGTGATGTGCGCGCCCTCCCCTGTCACCGCCGTGATGTGCGCGCCCTCCCCTGTCACCGCCGTGATGTGCGCGCCCTCCCCTGTCACCGCCGTGATGTGCGCGCCCTCCCCTGTCACCGCCGTGATGTGCGCGCCCTCCCCTGTCACCGCCGTGATGTGCGCGCCCTCCCCTGTCACCGCCGTGATGTGCGCGCCCTCCCCTGTCACCGCCGTGATGTGCGCGCCCTCCCCTGTCACCGCCGTGATGTGCGCGCCCTCCCCTGTCACCGCCGTGATGTGCGCGCCCTCCCCTGTCACCGCCGTGATGTGCGCGCCCTCCCCTGTCACCGCCGTGATGTGCGCGCCCTCCCCTGTCACCGCCGTGATGTGCGCGCCCTCCCCTGTCACCGCCGTGATGTGCGCGCCCTCCCCTGTCACCGCCGTGATGTGCGCGCCCTCCCCTGTCACCGCCGTGATGTGCGCGCCCTCCCCTGTCACCGCCGTGATGTGCGCGCCCTCCCCTGTCACCGCCGTGATGTGCGCGCCCTCCCCTGTCACCGCCGTGATGTGCGCGCCCTCCCCTGTCACCGCCGTGATGTGCGCTCCCTCCCCTGTCACCGCCGTGATGTGCGCTCCCTCCCCTGTCACCGCCGTGATGTGCGCTCCCTCCCCTGTCACCGCCGTGATGTGCGCTCCCTCCCCTGTCACCGCCGTGATGTGCGCTCCCTCCCCTGTCACCGCCGTGATGTGCGCTCCCTCCCCTGTCACCGCCGTGATGTGCGCTCCCTCCCCTGTCACCGCCGTGATGTGCGCGCCCTCCCCTGTCACCGCCGTGATGTGCGCGCCCTCCCCTGTCACCGCCGTGATGTGCGCGCCCTCCCCTGTCACCGCCGTGATGTGCGCGCCCTCCCCTGTCACCGCCGTGATGTGCGCGCCCTCCCCTGTCACCGCCGTGATGTGCGCGCCCTCCCCTGTCACCGCCGTGATGTGCGCGCCCTCCCCTGTCACCGCCGTGATGTGCGCGCCCTCCCCTGTCACCGCCGTGATGTGCGCGCCCTCCCCTGTCACCGCCGTGATGTGCGCGCCCTCCCCTGTCACCGCCGTGATGTGCGCGCCCTCCCCTGTCACCGCCGTGATGTGCGCGCCCTCCCCTGTCACCGCCGTGATGTGCGCGCCCTCCCCTGTCACCGCCGTGATGTGCGCGCCCTCCCCTGTCACCGCCGTGATGTGCGCGCCCTCCCCTGTCACCGCCGTGATGTGCGCGCCCTCCCCTGTCACCGCCGTGATGTGCGCGCCCTCCCCTGTCACCGCCGTGATGTGCGCGCCCTCCCCTGTCACCGCCGTGATGTGCGCGCCCTCCCCTGTCACCGCCGTGATGTGCGCGCCCTCCCCTGTCACCGCCGTGATGTGCGCGCCCTCCCCTGTCACCGCCGTGATGTGCGCGCCCTCCCCTGTCACCGCCGTGATGTGCGCGCCCTCCCCTGTCACCGCCGTGATGTGCGCGCCCTCCCCTGTCACCGCCGTGATGTGCGCGCCCTCCCCTGTCACCGCCGTGATGTGCGCGCCCTCCCCTGTCACCGCCGTGATGTGCGCGCCCTCCCCTGTCACCGCCGTGATGTGCGCGCCCTCCCCTGTCACCGCCGTGATGTGCGCGCCCTCCCCTGTCACCGCCGTGATGTGCGCGCCCTCCCCTGTCACCGCCGTGATGTGCGCGCCCTCCCCTGTCACCGCCGTGATGTGCGCGCCCTCCCCTGTCACCGCCGTGATGTGCGCGCCCTCCCCTGTCACCGCCGTGATGTGCGCGCCCTCCCCTGTCACCGCCGTGATGTGCGCGCCCTCCCCTGTCACCGCCGTGATGTGCGCGCCCTCCCCTGTCACCGCCGTGATGTGCGCGCCCTCCCCTGTCACCGCCGTGATGTGCGCGCCCTCCCCTGTCACCGCCGTGATGTGCGCGCCCTCCCCTGTCACCGCCGTGATGTGCGCGCCCTCCCCTGTCACCGCCGTGATGTGCGCGCCCTCCCCTGTCACCGCCGTGATGTGCGCGCCCTCCCCTGTCACCGCCGTGATGTGCGCGCCCTCCCCTGTCACCGCCGTGATGTGCGCGCCCTCCCCTGTCACCGCCGTGATGTGCGCGCCCTCCCCTGTCACCGCCGTGATGTGCGCGCCCTCCCCTGTCACCGCCGTGATGTGCGCGCCCTCCCCTGTCACCGCCGTGATGTGCGCGCCCTCCCCTGTCACCGCCGTGATGTGCGCGCCCTCCCCTGTCACCGCCGTGATGTGCGCGCCCTCCCCTGTCACCGCCGTGATGTGCGCGCCCTCCCCTGTCACCGCCGTGATGTGCGCGCCCTCCCCTGTCACCGCCGTGATGTGCGCGCCCTCCCCTGTCACCGCCGTGATGTGCGCGCCCTCCCCTGTCACCGCCGTGATGTGCGCGCCCTCCCCTGTCACCGCCGTGATGTGCGCGCCCTCCCCTGTCACCGCCGTGATGTGCGCGCCCTCCCCTGTCACCGCCGTGATGTGCGCGCCCTCCCCTGTCACCGCCGTGATGTGCGCGCCCTCCCCTGTCACCGCCGTGATGTGCGCGCCCTCCCCTGTCACCGCCGTGATGTGCGCGCCCTCCCCTGTCACCGCCGTGATGTGCGCGCCCTCCCCTGTCACCGCCGTGATGTGCGCGCCCTCCCCTGTCACCGCCGTGATGTGCGCGCCCTCCCCTGTCACCGCCGTGATGTGCGCGCCCTCCCCTGTCACCGCCGTGATGTGCGCGCCCTCCCCTGTCACCGCCGTGATGTGCGCGCCCTCCCCTGTCACCGCCGTGATGTGCGCGCCCTCCCCTGTCACCGCCGTGATGTGCGCGCCCTCCCCTGTCACCGCCGTGATGTGCGCGCCCTCCCCTGTCACCGCCGTGATGTGCGCGCCCTCCCCTGTCACCGCCGTGATGTGCGCGCCCTCCCCTGTCACCGCCGTGATGTGCGCGCCCTCCCCTGTCACCGCCGTGATGTGCGCGCCCTCCCCTGTCACCGCCGTGATGTGCGCGCCCTCCCCTGTCACCGCCGTGATGTGCGCGCCCTCCCCTGTCACCGCCGTGATGTGCGCGCCCTCCCCTGTCACCGCCGTGATGTGCGCGCCCTCCCCTGTCACCGCCGTGATGTGCGCTCCCTCCCCTGTCACCGCCGTGATGTGCGCTCCCTCCCCTGTCACCGCCGTGATCTGCTGTCCGCTCTCCCTCCACCTCTCACCCCCGTGATCTGCGCTCTCTCACCTGTCACCCCGTGATCTGCGCTCTCTCACCTGTCACCCCGTGATCTGCGCTCTCTCACCTGTCACCCCGTGATCTGCGCTCTCTCACCTGTCACCCCGTGATCTGCGCTCTCTCACCTGTCACCCCGTGATCTGCGCTCTCTCACCTGTCACCCCGTGATCTGCGCTCTCTCACCTGTCACCCCGTGATCTGCGCTCTCTCACCTGTCACCCCGTGATCTGCGCTCTCTCACCTGTCACCCCGTGATCTGCGCTCCCTCACCTGTCACCCCCGTGATCTGCTGTCCGCTCTCCCTCACCTCTCACCCCCGTGATCTGTGCTCTGCTCACCTGTCTCCTCCGTGATCTGCGCTGCGCTCCCTCCCCCACCTCTCACCCTCCCCGATCTGCTGCCTCCTTCATCTCCTGTGATCCAGCTGCCTAGATCCATCCTGTAGGGTAACTATCCCCAATCTCACCTCCCACTCCCCTTCCCACCCATCCCCCCCACCCGCCCCCTCCCCCCATCCTCTGCCGCTCCTGCATCCACTGCGCCCTCTCCCATCCGCCCCCACCCTATCCCAGCCGCCGTCTCACAATCACAGATGCTCCCTTTATATGTCGCTGCCCCCCCATCTGCTGCCGCCCCATCTGCCGCCCCCCCCATCTTCCGCTGGTTTTTTTTTTCTATGCCATGGGGGTCTAGTTTCCAAAATGGGGTCACATGTGGGGGAGCTCCACTGTTTCGGCACCTCAGGGGATCTCCAAACAGCATGGAATACGCTAATTGTCCCAGACAATTTTGCGTTTGAAACGTCAAATGACACTCCTTGCCTTCCGAGCCCTGCTGTGCGCCCAAACATTTGAGTTCCACCACATATGAGGTATCTGTGTACTCAGGAGAAATTGCACAATACATTTTATGGTGCAATTTTTCCTGATACCCTTGTGAAAAAAAAGCTACCTGGTTGAAGTAACAATTTTGTGGTAAAGTTTTTTTTTTTTATTTTCACGGCTCAACTCTATTAACTTTTGTGAAGCCCCCAGAGGCTCAAAGTGCTCAATAAACATCTAGATAAATTCCATGAGGGGTCTAGTTTCCAAAATGGGGTCACATGTGGGGGAGCTCCACTGTTTCGGCACCGAAGGGGGTCTCCAAACACAACATGGTGAGGCTAACGATTCCAGCTAATTTTCTGTTCAAAAAAGTCAAATGGCGCTCCTTCCCTTCCGAGTCCTGCCGTGCGCCCAAACAGTGGTTTTTCGCCACATATGAGGTATCTGCGTGTTCAGTAGAAATTGCCCAACAAATTTTGGGGGTTCATTTAATCCTGCTACCCTTGTGCATATGCAATATTTGAGGCTAAATTAACATTTTTGTTGCAAAAAGTAAAATGTTAATTTTTTCCTTCCACATTGCTTTAGTTACTGTGAAGCACCTGAAGGGTTAATAACCTTCTTGAATGTGGTTTTGAGTAGCCTGAGGGGTGCCGTTTTTGGAATGGTGTCACTTTTGGGTGTTCTGTGTCATGTAGACCTTTCAAAATTGCTTCAAATGTGATGTGGTCCCTAAAAAAAGTGGCTTTGTAAATTTTGTTGTAAAAATGAGAAATTGCTCATAAACTTTGAACCCCTATAACTTCCTTAAATTTTTTTTTTTTTTCCCCAAAATTGTTCTGATGTAAAATAGACATGTGGGAAATGTTATTTATTAATTATTTTGTGTCATATGTCTCGTTGGTTTTAGAGCATAAAAATTCAAAGTTTGAAAATTACAAAATTTTCGCGAAATTACCGTTTTTTTTTCACAAAGAAATGCAAAAAATATTGGCCTAAATTTACCACTAACATGAAGCCCAATATGTCACGAAAAAACAATCTCAGAATCACCGGGATCCGCTGAAGCGTTCCAGAGTTATAACCTCATAAAGTGACACTGGTCAGAATTGCAAAAAATGGCCTGGTCTTTAGGGTCAAAATAGGCTTGGGGCTGAAGGGGTTAAGCTGCGTTTTTGAGCTTAAAAAAAAAAAAAATGGACATGTCAATTCTTTCCTGCGTTTTCCCCCCCATGCAATGCATTGGAAAAACGCAGCCAAAAACGCACCAAATCGCGGCAAAAACGCATGCGTTTTTGCCGCATATTTTTTTTCCGCGAGTGCGTTTTTGTGCGTTTTTAGCGGCCAAAAACGCAGCGTCAAGAAAACACAGCGTGTGCATATAGCCTAAAACTGCTTTGTTTTTGATACTTCCAGGTATTTGGCTTTGACTAAAGTTAATTGATTTTGCAGATTAAAGGCCCTGTCTCACACAGAGATAAATCTGCGGCAGATCTGTGGTTGCAGTGAAATTGTGGACAATCAGTGCCAGGTTTGTGGCTGTGTACAACTGGAACAATATGTCCATGATTTCACTGCAACCACAGATCGGCCAAAGATTTATCTCTGTGTGTGACGGGGCCTTAAGGCCCTCTGCGCACTAGAAAAAATAATTTTTTCTCAAGAAATTTCTCGAGTGAAAGATTAGCGCACCTGCGTTTCAAAAACGAACAAAAATGTTTTGCGTTTTTGGTGTGTTTTTTTCCGCAGGTTGGTCCCTGCGTTATTTTACCATTATTTATGGCAAAGAACACAGGTACCTGCAGAAAAGAAGTGACATGCTCATTTTTTTTCTCAAGAAATTCTGCAGAAAGAATATTCTTGAGGGAAAAAAATGCAGTGTGCGCACAGCTATTATTTTTTTTTCCATAGGTTTTGCTGGGGAATGTCTACAGAAAGGTTACAACCATTTTCTCAAGAAATATCTGCAGCAAAAACACAGCAAAAACGCAGTGTGCGCACAGGGCCTCATATGTATTTTTAGAGGAATTCCATAGTAGAAATGTATTAAAGATTCATATGCATTTTTTTAGCTGTGGATTTTCTGCAACTAGTAGAACTCAACTAGAAAAATCTGTACATAAATATCAGTGTACTTGAAATAAAAATTGACAAATTCCTAGAACTCAAACGTATGCTGGGGGTGCAGCGCTGCTCTGTGCCGTGGGCGGTGAAGCACGGGCCATTCTGAAGATGTTAGTGGTAAGAACTTCAAATAATGGCGCCCAGAGTCGCTGTGTGCGCAGATGGAGAGCTTGAGCCAAGAGCTCCATCTGCGCAAGCGTCGGCTCCGGCCTCCATTTCTTTGAAACCTGCACCGCCGGCATCTTCAGAATGGCCCGTGCTGCACAGAGCAGCCCCGCGCCCACAACCCCGTCACATTGCAGCACAGAACAGCGCCGCGCCCACAACCCCGGCAAAGAGCAGTGCCAGCAGTGAGTATCTGTGAGTATCTGGGCCCCCTCTGCACCACCTGCAGCATCTTCATACTCCAGCACCACCCCTGCCTCCTGTGACTCCCCCCCCAACCCCCCCCCCCCCCCTCACTGCACCACCGCTGCCGCCCCCCCCATCCCCGGTAAGACACCACCGGATTATAAAACTGACCCCATATTTTTATTTTTTTTACTTTTTATTTTTTATTTTTTACCTTCTCTAAATTTGTGTGTCTTATAAAACGAAAAATATGGTAAATATTGAAAAATGGACGTGAGATTTTTTAAAATCACATCCACTTTACTGGAACTAAGATGTTGTGTTTCTTGCACCATATACGCAGGGTAAAAAACTCATCATGGGAGCTTAAGGCTATGTGTGCACAGTGCATTTTTCCGCTGCGGTTTTCGGGTGCGTTTTTGATCAGAAAACTGCATGACTTTGCTTCACCAGCAACTGAGTTTTAATTTTTGCTGTCTGCACACAGTGTTTTGTTTTTTTTTTCTTTTTAGCTGCGTTTTTGTGGTGCCCACAAAAACGCAGCATGTCAATTATTTTTGTGTTCTTCACTGCGTTTTCCACTCATTGAGTTCAATGAGATGTTCAAAAACGCAATGGAAAAACGCAAATTGCAAATAGTGTTTTAGTGCGTTTCTATGACTAAAAACGCAGCTATAAACTCAAGGGGTGGGTAGTACAGTGACATGTACAGGGAGAGGATTCCTTCTGTTGGTAAACACAGAAGCGTGAATCCTCCCGGTACCGCCACTGCTGCTTCCACCTCTCGTGCGGCGCCATATCCAGACGGGAGGTGGAAGCAGCTGCGAAATCAAACGAACAGTAGGAAAAAAGTCATACTCGCCGGTCTGCAGACTCCCGGTACATGTCCGCTCCCAGCTCCTCTTCCCGGTACCACCACTCTTGCTCCGGCTGTGTGCAGACTCCCAGGACATGTCTGATCGCTGCAGGACCTGCCGCTGATCATTTGATGCAGTCACCTGACGCATCAGCTGATAGTTTAAGCCGGCCGGGCGGTAAAAAGCCAGCCTCACCGCTGCACTTATACGATTAGCTGATGCGTCAAGTGCAGCGGTGAGGCTGGCTTTTTACCGCCCGGCCGGCTTAAACTATCAGCTGATGCGGTCAGGAGACTTCATCAGCTGATTACCGCCGGATCCTGCAACAATCAGACTTCTATGAAAGCACAATTTTTCTGGGGTGGCTGCGGACTGCAATTCGCATCGGGGGTGCCCAGAAAGCTTGGGCACCCTGCACTGCGGATTCCAATCCCCAGCTGCCTAGTTGTACCTGGCTGGACTCAAAAATTGGGTGAAGCCTACGTTGTTTTTTTTTTTTTTTTAATTATTTCATAAAATTCATGAAATAATTAAGAATAAAAAATAAAAAAAAAAAGGACTTCCCTATATTTTTGGTTTCCAGATGGGTACAAATAGGCAGCTGGGGGTTGAGGGCAGCCCGTACCTGCATGCTGTACCTGGCTAGCATACAAAAATATGGCGAAGCCCACGCCATATTTTTGGGGGGCAAAAAACTACTGCATACAGTCCTGGATGGAGGATGCTGAGCCTTGTAGTTCTGCTCCCCCTGCCTCTCCCTCCAGCATACAGTCCTGAATGGAGCATGCTGAGCCTTGTAGGTCTGCAGCTGCTGTCTAGAGATGAGCGAACCGGTCGCGGTTCGGCTCGAGGTCGGTTCACCGAACGGAGGTCCCGTTCGAGTTCGGCTCGTCGAACGTTCGACGAACCGAACTCGAACTGCATAGGAAACAATGGCAGGCAATCACAAACACATAAAAACACCTAGAAAACACCCTCAAAGGTGTCCAAAAGGTGACAAACGACTCACAACACAACACAAACACATGGGAAAGTGACAAGGACATATACTCATGCGAAAACAAAAGAGCAGGACAAGGAAAAAGTGGAGGACACACAGATATAGGCATGGCACGCCCTTCTAAAATCATGTAAAACACCGCAAGGTGACTCCAAGCGGAGTCTCCCTTTTTTCCAAAAATTGGGCCACACACCCACCCATTCAGTGGCAGCACTTGTGCCCTAGTTGTACACTTCACAGCTAGATTTGCATCAAGCACATTCAAAAATACGCTATTCTTAACCGTCCCCAGGATGACACCGGGGTTGGTAGCAAAGTCTTTCCTGATCCCAGCTCTGTTCATCTTGGATCATTTTTAAAAAACACAGCAAGCAAGGGTTACTCCAAGCGGAGTCTCCCTTTTTTTCCAAAAATTGGGCCCCACACAGACACCTTATCAGTGGCAGCACTTGTGCCCTAGTTGCAAACAGGATGTTTTGATTTGCATCAAGCACATTCCAAATCCACAAGCATTTACTCTCCCCAGGATGACACAGGGGTAGTAAATTCCTTCTGGATCCATGACTTGTTCATTTTGATGAACGTCAGTCTGTCCACATTGTCACTGGACAGACGCGTGGGCTTATCTGTCAGCACACACCCAGCAGCACTGAAGACACGTTCAGAGACAACGCTGGCAGCTGGACACGACAAAATCTCCAAGGCGTAACTGGAGAGCTCTGGCCATTTTTCTAGATTTGAAGCCCAAAAGGAGCAAGGCTCCATTTGGAAAGTCATGGCATCGATGTTCATTTGGAGATACTCCTGTATCATCCTCTCCAGCCGTTGACTATGTGTCAGACTTGTTGTCTCTGGTGGCCTTGCAAAGGAGGGTCTAAAAAAATTATGAAAAGATTCCATAAAATTGCTGTTACCAGCACCAGATACGGTCCTACTGGTACGGGTAGACTGTTGAAGATGACGAGACCGTCTCATGTTTGTCAAGTTACAACTGGGAGAATCACTCCCTGCACCTGCACGGTTGTTTGGTGGAAAAGCCGAGCTAAGATCGAGTAACAGCTTCTGCTGATACTCCTGCATACGTGCGTCCCTTTCTATGGCTGGAATTATGTCACAAAATTTGGACTTGTACCGGTGATCTAATAGTGTGGCAATCCAGTAGTCATCATCACTTCTAATTTTGACAATACGAGGGTCATGTTGGAGGTAGTGCAACAAGAAGGCACTCATGTGTCTTGCACAGCCATGCGGACCAAGTCCACGCTGTGTTTGTGGCATAGAGGTGCTAACCGTTCTTTCTTCCTCTGACATCTCCCCCCAACCTCTTTCAACAGAAATTTGACCAAGGTCTCCCTCATCTGCTGAGTCTTCCATGTCCATGGACAGTTCGTCCTCCATTTCTTCATGTTCTCCTGCACCTTCCTCAACATTTAGCCTGCTACTATGCGCCCTTGTTGATCCCTGTCCCCCATGGTCCCATGCCTGCTGCGTTGGTGATGATGAACGTCTGGACCTTGGTGATGTTGTTGTCCCTTGCGCATATGAATCCTCCTGTAGTTCCTCCCCTTCCTGTTGTCCCACCCCCTGACTCCGAATAGTGTTTAGCGTGTGCTCCAGCATGTAAATGACTGGAATTGTCATGCTGATAATGGCATTGTCAGCGCTAAACATATTCGTCGCCATGTCGAAACTGTGCAGAAGGGTGCATAGGTCCTTGATCTGAGACCACTCCATCAGGGTGATCTGCCCCACCTCTGCATCTCGTTGGCCCAGGCTATACGTCATGACGTATTGCACCAGGGCTCGGCGGTGCTGCCACAGTCGCTGTAACATGTGGAGAGTCGAATTCCAGCGTGTCGGCACATCGCATTTCAGGCGATGAACCGGCAGGCCGAAAGACTTCTGGAGCGATGCAAGTCGCTCAGCTGCGGCGCTTGAACGGCGGAAGTGAGCAGACAGTTTTCGTGCCCTGGTCAGAAGGCCATCTAGGCTGGGATAGTGTGTTAAAAATTGCTGGACGACAAGGTTCAACACGTGAGCCATACAAGGTTCGTGTGTCACCTTGCCCAGGCGAAGGGCCGCACCCAGGTTTGCAGCATTGTCGCACACGGCCTTACCAGGCTGCAGGTTGAGTGGAGACAACCATTTATTAAACTCGGACCGCAGAGCTGACCACAACTCCTCAGCTGTGTGACTCTTATTCCCAAGACATGTCAAGCTAAAGACCGCCTGATGCCGTTGCGCTCTGCTGCCAGCATAGTAATGAGGGGTGCGTGATTCCTTCTGCGCAGTGAGAACGCTGGTGGCCTGACCAGGCAGGCTTGGGGCAGAGGTGGAGGACCCAGATGAGGTGGAGGAGGCAGAAGCAGTGGCGGAACTTGGACAGACAGAGGATTGACACACAAGTCGTGGGGACGGCAAGACTTGTGCAGCAGACCCTTCACCATCTATCACCATAGTTACCCAGTGCCCAGTCAGCGACATGTAACGTCCCTGTCCATGCTTACTGGTCCAAGTATCGGTGGTGAAATGCACCCGTTCACACACAGAGTTTCTCAAGGAAGCGGTGATCTTGTGTGCGACATGCTGGTGTAGCGCGGGCACACCTTTCTTAGAGAAGTAGTGGCGACTAGGCATCTGGTACTGGGGCACAGCGACAGACATAAGGTCTCTAAAATCCTGTGTGTCCACTAGGCGGAAAGGCAGCATTTCGGTAGCCAAGAGCTTACAGAGGGATAGAGTCAACCTCTTAGCTTTGTCATGGGTCGCAGGAAATGGCCTTTTATTTGACCACATCTGAGGGACAGAGATCTGGCTGCTGTGTGTAGACGGTGTTGAGTAGGGTGTCCCTGGAAAAATGCAGGTTTGTGAGGAAAGTGCAGGTGGAGACATGATGTTGCCTTCATCCAACGTTGGTGCTATCGATGTCTGAGAGAGCTGTACACACTCACTTGTTTCCCCTTCCAAACCAACTGACGACCTACCAAGCAAAGTGCCTGTTGCGGTTACAGTGGTGGAAGTTGTGCGTGGAAAAACAGGTGTGACAGCTGTCCCCACAGTCCTAGAAGATGAAGAGCGCGCGGATGCACTGGAAGGGGCAGGCCGTGGATGGTTCGCTCCGCTAGGCCGCATTGCAGCACGGTGAGCTTCCCACCGGGACATATGATATTTATTCATGTGACGATTCATGGAAGAAGTTGTCAAACTGCTGAGGTTTTGACCTCTACTAAGAGATCCATGACAAATTTTACAGATCACATAATTTGGGCGATCTTTTGCTATGTCAAAAAAGGACCAGGCTAGGCAAGGCTTAGAGGGCATGCGACCTGTTGATCCACCCCGACTAGTGCTCATAGGCAGAGTGGTGGCTGAGGATGCAGTTGTAGACGTGCTACCAGTACTCCGACTCTGTCCAGGAAGGCGCAAGGTAACTTCGTCATCAGTTGCATCCTCCTCCACCACCTCTGTTGACCTCCTCGAGTGCCTGACTGTGGGTTGACAGTAGGTGGGATCTAGAACTTCATCATCAATTGTTGTGTTTGCACTCCCCTCCCCCTCAGACCGAGCCTCTTCTTGCCCTGACCGAATATTTAAGTTGTCATCCCAATCGGGTATCTGCGTCTCATCTTCATCAGTATGTTCCCCATTGTCTATAACCACAGGTGTTACAGTTTGTGACAAAGGGTCAACATTATGCTCAGAAACTTGGTCCTCACGGCCTGAATCAGAGTCACAAAGGTTATGGGCATCACTGCAGACCATTTCCTGTTCTGTACTCACTGTAGCTTGGGAGCAGACCTCTGATTCCCAGGCTATAGTGTGACTGAACAGCTCTGCAGACTCAGCCATCTCAGTTCCACCATACTGTGCAGGGCTGATGGAGACTTCAGAGCTGGGAGAAAGCAAGTTTGATTGGGATGACAACTCAGAGGACTGGTGTTTTTTGGATGCGGTACTTGAAGTGGCTGAGAGGGCACTTGTTGGACCACTTGAGATCCATTCAAGCATTTTCCTTTTTTGGCCATCATCTACCTTTGTTCCTGTTGTTCGTGTCCGTAAGAAAGGGAGCACATCAGATTGTCCACGGTAAGTAGTAGACATCTTACTTTTGCTGGTAGATGGTCTATCTTCAGCAGATGATAATGGAGCTTTGCCACCTTCCCCACGGACAAACCCTTTTTTTCCTTTTCCACCACGCCTCTTCCCCTTTCCACCAGCATCTCTCATTTTGCCACTCATGTTGATTGCGACAAGATTGTGCACTGAAAATGTGGTAGTAAAAATTGAGAGGTGGTGTAGATTGCAGCGGTGGTCTAGCTTTATTAACAGCAGAATAATAAAGAATAAATATCCCTGACAATGCAACTACGGCCCTTAAACTGGCAGCATAAATTGCTAGTATAATGGCTTAGTAACTATCAGTTTGAGTGTGCAATGCAGGCAGACGTGCTGCAAATATCTGTGCACTACTGGGACTATACAGAAGTCCAACAGCCACGTTTCAGATGCCACTAGGTAGACTCAGTGTTTGCTAGTATAATGGCTTAGTTATAATGAGTTGGAGTGTGCAGAGGACAGGAGGGTACAGTGCCAGGATTGTGGGGCTCTGGGTAGAGGAAAGGAAGCCTGCCTTTCTATTCCCTCCTAATGGGGAAATGCAGCGAGGAAATCCCTGACCTTAGCTACACAGACGCTGTCTCTGTTTTCAGGACCTGTCACCTATGGCTCTGACCCTGCCGGTACGAGCCCTTAAAAGGACTGATAGAAAGTGCTATCCCTAAGCTGTCCAGCGCTGTGTATGGAGCGCATACAGCAGTATCGGCGATAGGACAAAGGACGGAGCTGCGCCAGTGATGTCTGACACCAAGGACGCAGAAGGCAGATAATGGCGTGCTGGAGGAAAATGTCCGGTTTTATAATGCAGGGACATGTGACATGGACATCCTATCACACACGCCGTTGCTTCTCTGGCTAAAAGTCCACTTAGCTGTGTGTGTGTGTCTGGGATTGGCTGACATGCTGGCCCTCCCCACTACACGCTTAGGGAAGGAAGGCAAGAAAAAAAAAAATCGCCATTATCCATACAGCAGTGATCTGAAGGGGCTGTTCCCGCACACTATACACTGAAATTTCATAATAGTGTGAGTCACAGAGTGACTTACACTATTACAGCGGAAAGCCAGCTAGGAATTAGCTGTTTTTTTTGCTACTAGAACCGTTCTCGAACGTTTCTAGAACTATCGAGCTTTTGCAAAAAGCTCGAGTTCTAGTTCGATCTAGAACAGGCCCCAAAATCACTCGAGCCTAGAACTGGAGAACCTCGAACCGTGAACCGCGCTCAACTCTACTGCTGTCTGCTTTCCTGCATACACTAGTGGATGGAGTATGCTTAGCCTTGTAGTTCTGCTCCCTCTGCCTCTCCCTCCAACATCCAGTCCTGGATGGAGCATGCTGAGCCTTGTAGTTCTGCATCGGTCTGCTCTCCTGCATACACTAGCGGAGAATGAAGAACAGATTGAAGAAGGAAATTACATCAGCCCTTTTTTTTTTTTTTTTTTTTAACAACCTTTAATGCCATTGTTTACTGATTAAAAAAAAGCACAAAAACACAGCGTCAAAAAAAACGCAGTGTGTGAACTTATCCTAACATCCATGGCACACTGAAGCAACATTGAGCATATTATACAGCAGTTCTGAGCAATGTAGATGTGACTCTATCGCTGGAGTGAGATAAGACACATTCTAATCCGCTGCTGCATCTTTGTGCCCTGTTACGCATACCAATGAATATTTATGGTTATGCGTGTTTCGCGGCGTTTTTCGGGTGTGTTTTTGTGCGTTTTTGGCCTCAAAACTGCATGACTTTGCTTCCCCAGCAAAGTCTGAGTTTTCATTTTTGCTGTCTGCACACAACTTTTTTTTTTTTTTTTTTAAGCTGCGTTTTTCAGCTTAAAATGGAAACTGTCAATTCTTTCCTGCGTTTTTTTTGTTTTCCCCTCATGCAATGCATTGGAAAAATGCAGCAAAAGGCACCCCAAAACGCATGCGTTTTTTGTGCGTTTTTGCCCCGGGTGTGGTTTTTTAATGCGTTTTTAGTGTCCAGAAATGCACAAAAAAGCGGCATCAAAAAACGCTGTGTGCGCACATATCCTTATAGCCACATGTAAACATGCCCAGAGATCATTTGGTGTTCTTAAAATTGTCTTCGGCTGCATCCTCCTCGTCCATTCATAGACTTCTATGGCTAGAATGTAACCTGATCGCCAAGTGAAGCTGAGAAGCCTAAGGGGAGGCTGATCTTTAGTAAATTCACAATGAATGAACAGAAGAATTTGAGTTTTGAAAGCCATTTTTCTAAATTAGGATATATTCTATAAAGTTGCATATTTTTTACTTATGAAAAATTGTTTAATGATCAGTAGTCCATTTACTGCTGGGACCACATGCCAACTTTGGTTGAGACGCGCATTGCATCTTCCACACACATGCAATAAAAGAGTGTTACTGAAAAGGGTTGGGTCGTGCAGTCAACCAGCAGGTTATTGCTTCTGCCACAAAAATATCCATTATCTGATTGATACCCAATTGTTGTAAAATCTTTTTACATTATTTCATCTATATCCTTTTTAAAGAAACTAGAGAGTTCATTGGACCTAGGCATAGTTATACCCCTCATTTCAATAACATACAGCCAACCAATGGATGCTCTCTGTTATGATTTCCACCTTCTCTTAGGCACTGAATTCCAATTCGAGATGCTAAGGTTATACTCACACTTGCCGGATTTTCCATCAGAATTTGCGCACAGAAAATCCTCAAAGTGCATGGCAAAGTTGATGCTTTAAAGTGTTTGTGTAGGACGCTGTACATGTTCTGGGTGTTGTCTGGGTGTGGCGGGGGGGGGTGATAGCGGTGTTGTTTGTGTTTTGCGTTGTGTGTGTTGCGTTGTTTGTGGAGCGCTGTGTGTCTGTAGCGTTGTGTGTGTGTGTGTGTGTGTGTGTGTTGCGCGGTTTGTGTGGGTGTGGGTGTGGGATGTGTGTGTGTGTGTGTTTTGGTGGGAGGTATGTTTTGTGCAATGTGTGTGTTGTGCGGCATGTGCGTATATTTGTGTGTGCCGCGGTGTTTGTGTGTTGGGTGTTGTGTGTCTGCTGCGTTGTCTGTGTGGGTGTCTGTGTAGGGCGGTGTTTGTGGTTCCCAGTGTGTGTGTGTGGTGTGTTGTGCAGTGCGTGTGTGGCGGTGTGTGTGTGTGTGTGTGTGTGTGTGTGTGTTTTGGGGGGAGGTGTGCACCCCCCATCGTGCTCCATCCCCCATGCTGCGCACTCCCCATCGTGCTCCATCCGCCATGCTGCGCACTCCCCATTGTTCTCCATCCCCCATGCTGCACACTCCCCATTGTGCTCCATCCTCCATGCTGCGCACTCCCCATCGTGCTCCATCCCTCATGCTGCGCATTCCCCATCGTGCTCCATCCCTCATGCTGCGCATTCCCCATTGTGCTCCATCCCCCATGCTGCGCACTCCCCATCGTGCTCCATCCCCCATGCTGCGCATTCCCCATCGGGCTCCATCCCCCATGCTGCGCACTCCCAAACATGCTCCATCCCCCATGCTGTGCACTCCCCATCGTGCTCCATCCCCCATGCTGCGCACTCCCCATCGTGCTCCATCCCCCATGCTGCGCATTCCCCATCGTGCTCCATCCCCTATGCTGCGCATTCCCCATCGTGCTCCATCCCCTATGCTGCGCACTCCCCATCGTGCTCCATCCACCATGCTGCGCACTCCCCATTGTGCCACATCCCCCATGCTGCACACTCCCCATTGTGCTCCATCCTCCATGCTGCGCACACCCCATCGTGCTCCATCCCTCATGCTGCGCATTCCCCATCGTGCTCCATCCCTCATGCTGCGCATTCCCCATCGTGCTCCATCCCTCATGCTGCGCATTCCCCATCGTGCTCCATCCCTCATGCTGCGCATTCCCCATCGTGCTCCATCCCTCATGCTGCGCATTCCCCATCGTGCTCCATCCCTCATGCTGCGCATTCCCCATCGTGCTCCATCCCTCATGCTGCGCATTCACCATCGTGCTCCATCACCTATGCTGCGCACTCCCAAACGTGCTCCATCCCCATGCTGCGCACTCCCCATTGTGCTCCATCCCCCATGCTGCGCACTCCCCATCGTGCTCCATCCCCCATGCTGCGCACTCCCCATCGTGCTCCATCCCCCATGCTGCGCACTCCCCATCGTGCTCCATCCCCCATGCTGCGCACTCCCCATCGTGCTCCATCCCCCATGCTGCGCACTCCCCATCGTGCTCCATCCCCCATGCTGCGCACTCCCCATCGTGCTCCATCCCCCATGCTGCGCACTCCCCATCGTGCTCCATCCCCCATGCTGCGCACTCCCCATCGTGCTCCATCCCCCATGCTGCGCACTCCCCATCGTGCTCCATCCCCCATGCTGCGCACTCCCCATCGTGCTCCATCCCCCATGCTGCGCACTCCCCATCGTGCTCCATCCCCCATGCTGCGCACTCCCCATCGTGCTCCATCCCCCATGCTGCGCACTCCCCATCGTGCTCCATCCCCCATGCTGCGCACTCCCCATCGTGCTCCATCCCCCATGCTGCGCACTCCCCATCGTGCTCCATCCCCCATGCTGCGCACTCCCCATCGTGCTCCATCCCCCATGCTGCGCACTCCCCATCGTGCTCCATCCCCCATGCTGCGCACTCCCCATCGTGCTCCATCCCCCATGCTGCGCACTCCCCATCGTGCTCCATCCCCCATGCTGCGCACTCCCCATCGTGCTCCATCCCCCATGCTGCGCACTCCCCATCGTGCTCCATCCCCCATGCTGCGCACTCCCCATCGTGCTCCATCCCCCATGCTGCGCACTCCCCATCGTGCTCCATCCCCCATGCTGCGCACTCCCCATCGTGCTCCATCCCCCATGCTGCGCACTCCCCATCGTGCTCCATCCCCCATGCTGCGCACTCCCCATCGTGCTCCATCCCCCATGCTGCGCACTCCCCATCGTGCTCCATCCCCCATGCTGCGCACTCCCCATCGTGCTCCATCCCCCATGCTGCGCACTCCCCATCGTGCTCCATCCCCCATGCTGCGCACTCCCCATCGTGCTCCATCCCCCATGCTGCGCACTCCCCATCGTGCTCCATCCCCCATGCTGCGCACTCCCCATCGTGCTCCATCCCCCATGCTGCGCACTCCCCATCGTGCTCCATCCCCCATGCTGCGCACTCCCCATCGTGCTCCATCCCCCATGCTGCGCACTCCCCATCGTGCTCCATCCCCCATGCTGCGCACTCCCCATCGTGCTCCATCCCCCATGCTGCGCACTCCCCATCGTGCTCCATCCCCCATGCTGCGCACTCCCCATCGTGCTCCATCCCCCATGCTGCGCACTCCCCATCGTGCTCCATCCCCCATGCTGCGCACTCCCCATTGTGCTCCATCCCCCATGCTGCGCACTCCCCATTGTGCTCCATCCCCTATGCTGCGCACTCCCCATCGTGCTCCATCCCCCCCATGCTGCGCACCCCCCATCGTGCCCCATCCCCCATGCTGCGCACTCCCCATCGTGCTCCATCCCCCATGCTGTGCACCCCCCTTTGTGCTCCATCCCCCATGCTGTGCACCCCCCATCGTGCTCCACAGCCACACATCAGACAGTATACACGCACACATCTGAGCGCATACACTCACACCCCACTTCTGCCTGTGCCCTCCGGTGGGCGGTCCCAGCAGCTGTGCTGCACGCCATGGTCCTCTGCCTTCTACCGACACGCACACATCCTATCGCATACACGCACACATCCTATCGCATACACGCACACATCCTATCGCATACACGCACACATCCTATCGCATACACGCACACACACTGATGATAATGCACATACGCGCTCACACTCACAACATCCGGAGATACCACATGCTTCTGGCCATGTGATCCTCCGGCAGGTCCTGGAAGGTCACTGCACGCACAGGATCGCCGCCGAGAAGCAAGCGATATCATGGGATGTTGTGAGTGTGTGGATGCGATCTGATGTGTGTGCGTGTGTGTGCGTTCCGCTGCTGCAGGACCTTGATGCGCTCACCTGGGAGCCGGTGTACACTGGTAACCATGCTACACAATATTACATGGTTACCAGCGTACCCCGCTCGCACGGGAGCCCACACCAGCGTACACCGGCGTACGCTGATGTGGGCTCCCGGGGGTACAGCACTCGCCTGGGAGTCGGGGCTCCGTGTCATTTCGGGGAATGCGTGCAGGGGGCGGGGCCAGAGCGAGCGTGCAATGCGTGAGGGGGGCGTGGCGTAGCCGAGTTGCTAATGCTTGCAGGGGGCTGGGGCGAGAGGCCAATCCGTGTGGGGGGCGGAGCCTGGGCGAGCGGCCAATCCGTGCGGGGGGCGGATCTGAGGCGAGGCGAACGGCCAATCTGTGCGGGGGGGCGGAGCCGAGGCGAGCGGCCAATCCGCTGTTTGTCACCGTAAGGACACAATTTTGGAGCAAGATAGACTGACAGACAGACAGAATAAGGCAATTATATATATACTAGAAGGTGGCCCGATTCTACGCATCGGGTATTCTAGAATTTACGTATTGTGTAGTTAATGTATGATTTTTGTTATATATATATATATATATAGATGTTGTTGTGTGTAGTTACCAAGTGTTTGTGTAGGGGCTGTACATGTTCTGGGTGTTGTCTGGGTGTAGCGGGGGGTGAGAGCGGTGTTGTTTGTGTGTTGCGTTGTGTGTCGTTATTTGTGGAGCGCTGTGTGTCTGTATCGTTGTATGTGTGTTGCTCGGTTTGTGTGGGTGTGTGTGTGTGTTTTGGGGGAGGTATGTTTTGTGCAATGTGTGTGTTGTGCGGTATGTGCGTATATTTGTGTGTGCCGCGGTGTTTGTGTGTTGGGTGTTGTGTGTCTGCTGCGTTGAGTCTGAGTGTGCGTGTGAGTCTGAGTGTGAGTGTGAGTGAGTGTGAGTGAGCGTTTGAGTCTGAGTGTGAGTGTTTGTGTGAGTCTGAGTGTGAGTGTGAGTGGCGGCCAATCCGTGCGGGGGGGTCGGATCCGAGGCGAGCGGCCAATCCATGCGGGGGAGGAGCCGAGGCAAGGCGAGCGGCCAATCCGTGCGGGGGGGCGGGGCCATGGCGAGCCCAGCGGCCAATCAGCTTTGTGTCACCGTAAGGACACTTAGTGTCACCGTAAGGACACAATTTTGGAGCATGACAGACAGACAGACAGAATAAGGCAATTATATATATAGATAGATATAGATTGGGAAACTGCAAATTGTCATCTTCCTGTATGATCTTATCAATGAAATCCTTAGAGCTACTGTACTTCTTATTTTATGTAGATGACACATAGTCACTACACTACACTATCTGGTTGCAGCAATTCAATGGCCACCCATCAGCTAGATGCAAATTTATTTACCAGTCTATAAGACAGGCTGACTGCACTTTAATGTGCATAGCACCAATGGTAATCTAACCGTTCTTTGCACATGGAATATCGCCGTTCTCTGCAGCACATATTTGCACTTTTTTTTTTTTTGCAAACTTAAGTCATTTCACCTGATGAACGAGTATTTTGCTCAATTGTTAGGTGATTGCCGGCATGTTAAGATGTGCCAATAATCAGGACCAAGCATTCCGATTATCGTCCAATGTAAGTGCAGCCTGTTATTTTTTACCCTGAAGAAGAGCTTTCCCAATAAGGCCAAGTGACTTGTAATCATGGTTCTGCTGTGGAAAAGCAAATTCGGCAACATTGTGATTGTGCCCTGATGGGATAAAGTATCACTTCACTGTTTATCGTTCTTGATTTCTAAAATTACATACTAAAATATACCTTAAAAAAATACAAGAGGAAACCTAACTTTTTTTTTTTATAGCTTTGTAGTGGATTCTTTAGGAGATTATATATATATATATATATATAAATATTTCTGGACCTAACTGTATATATATATATATATATATATATATATATATATACAGTTAGGTCCAGAAATATTTGGACAGTGACACAAGTTTTGTTATTTTAGCTGTTTACAAAAACATGTTCAGAAATACAATTATATATATAATATGGGCTGAAAGTGCACACTCCCAGCTGCAATATGAGAGTTTTCACATCCAAATCGGAGAAAGGGTTTAGGAATCATAGCTCTGTAATGCATAGCCTCCTCTTTTTCAAGGGACCAAAAGTAATTGGACAAGGGACTCTAAGGGCTGCAATTAACTCTGAAGGCGTCTCCCTCGTTAACCTGTAATCAATGAAGTAGTTAAAAGGTCTGGGGTTGATTACAGGTGTGTGGTTTTGCATTTGGAAGCTGTTGCTGTGACCAGACAACATGCGGTCTAAGGAACTCTCAATTGAGGTGAAGCAGAACATCCTGAGGCTGAAAAAAAAGAAAAAATCCATCAGAGAGATAGCAGACATGCTTGGAGTAGCAAAATCAACAGTCGGGTACATTCTGAGAAAAAAGGAATTGACTGGTGAGCTTGGGAACTCAAAAAGGCCTGGGCGTCCACGGATGACAACAGTGGTGGATGATCGCCGCATACTTTCTTTGGTGAAGAAGAACCCGTTCACAACATCAACTGAAGTCCAGAACACTCTCTCAGTGAAGTAGGTGTATCTGTCTCTAAGTCAACAGTAAAGAGAAGACTCCATGAAAGTAAATACAAAGGGTTCACATCTAGATGCAAACCATTCATCAATTCAAAAAATAGACAGGCCAGAGTTAAATTTGCTGAAAAACACCTCATGAAGCCAGCTCAGTTCTGGAAAAGTATTCTATGGACAGATGAGACAAAGATCAACCTGTACCAGAATGATGGGAAGAAAAAAGTTTGGAGAAGAAAGGGAACGGCACATGATCCAAGGCACACCACATCCTCTGTAAAACATGGTGGAGGCAACGTGATGGCATGGGCATGCATGGCTTTCAATGGCACTGGGTCACTTGTGTTTATTGATGACATAACAGCAGACAAGAGTAGCCGGATGAATTCTGAAGTGTCCCGGGATATACTTTCAGCCCAGATTCAGCCAAATGCCGCAAAGTTGATCGGACGGCGCTTCATAGTACAGATGGACAATGACCCCAAGCATACAGCCAAAGCTGCCCAGGAGTTCATGAGTGCAAAAAAGTGGAACATTCTGCAATGGCCAAGTCAATCACCAGATCTTAACCCAATTGAGCATGCATTTCACTTGCTCAAATCCAGACTTAAGACGGAAAGACCCACAAACAAGCAAGACCTGAAGGCTGCGGCTGTAAAGGCCTGGCAAAGCATTAACAAGGAGGAAACCCAGCGTTTGGTGATGTCCATGGGTTCCAGACTTAAGGCAGTGATTGCCTCCAAAGGATTCGCAACAAAATATTGAAAATAAAAATATTTTGTTTGGGTTTGGTTTATTTGTCCAATTACTTTTGACCTCCTAAAATGTGGAGTGTTTGTAAAGAAATGTGTACAATTCCTACAATTTCTATCAGATATTTTTGTTCAAGCCTTCAAATTAAACGTTACAATCTGCACTTGAATTCTGTTGTAGAGGTTTCATTTCAAATCCAATGTGGGGGCATGCAGAGCCCAACTCGCGAAAATTGTGTCACTGTCCAAATATTTCTGGACCTAACTGTATATATGTATGTATGTATATATATATATATATATATATATATATATATATATATATATATATATTATGTATGTATGTATGTGTGTGTGTTTTTGTTTTTTTTTTCTAAGCTGAGAGATATACCTTAACAATAGATTTTTTTAATTCAGTCATAGATGCCAAAAAGAATATCAAAGAAGGGAAAGAGGGTGTTAGAGGGAACCACTCAGCTGATACATGCTGACCAAGCCGAGGGCATCATGTATCGCCCACTAGGTATATGATCCTCCGGGTCTCAAAGAAAAAGTGTGCTTTTTCTGCGCTGCTATGACAGATCAACCATGTGGAAGAAGCCCAGGCTACACGAGTAGAGAATAAATCGCATGTTGTCTACTTTTGTATCCTGGACTTATTCCACATGTTGATCTTTCATAGTAGTACAGATTAAGCACACTTCTTTCTATTTGATTCCTGCATCCCCATGGGTCTGCAGCAGCTGATGTTACATATTCATCCTAGTGAACGCTAGGTATTTCTTAACTTTATAAAAATAAATCACCAGTTATAGTGCCTTCAAAAAGTATTCATACCGTGTGAACTTTTTTTTTTTTTCTAAACGTTTGTAGATGTATTTAATGTGGGTATATTCTACTAGCTTTGCACATCTAGAGGCTGAAATTTTTTCCCATTCTTCTTTGCACACCAGCTCTAAATTTAGCCTCTTTCGCATGTCTGTGCAAAACACACGTTTTTCATGGTCCGTGGTGTAGGTGCGTATGTGTGTCCGTGTTTGAGTGTTCAGTGTGTGACATCCGCATAGCACATGGACAGCATTAACTTCTATATTCACCTATCTCTGGCGCTGCTGCTGCTGTTGCTTTCGGGTTCGTGGTGCAGTGAATATGCATGAGCATAATGAGCGGGACCCGGAAGCAAGTGACAGCAGCGCCGAAGACAGCAGCGCTGGAGACAAGTGAGTATAGATAATAATTTTATTTCAAAGACATGTTTTTCCCGGTACGTGTCACACAAATCACATCAGTGTGCAGTCTGTGTGACATCAGTGTTGCCAGAGAAAAAACGGACATGGCGACATGGGGAGCACACAAACATGCTTGTGCTCCACACAGACCCACATCCGTGTGAAAACACAGGTGTTCGCAGATCCATTGATTTTGATGGGTCTACTTGTGTCTGTGTCTCCGGTATGTGTGAAAACTGACTTCACATGTACCGGAAACATGAACGTGTGAAGGAGGCCTTAAGTGAGTTTCATGAGAGCATCTGTGCACAGCAATTTTCAAGTCTTGTTACAGATTCTTAGTGGGATTTAGGTCTGGACTTTGACTGCAGGAAAACCTGTTAGAGGCTGCAGAAAATTTGAGACTAGGGCGTAGGTTCAGCTTCCAGTAGGACGACTACCTTAAACATACTGCCAGAGCTACAATGGAATGGTTTATATGAAAGCAAATTCATTTGTGTGAATGGCCCATAGTCCCTTTTGAGAATCTGTGGCAAAAACTTGAAAATTCAGTTCAGACCCTCTCGATCCAATCTCACTGAGTTAGGCACACGTCCGTTGAAAAAAACAAACAAACGCACGTGTTGCATGACCTGTTGGGTCCATCTGTATGTAGTGTGTGCCATCCATGTGACATATTCCTGAAAAATACGCATGACATGGAAATGAATGGTTTGGATGTGTAAAAGGGTGTACAGATTTATAGCTACATAGCTTGTACAGCTATTTAGCCAAATAATTAAGTGGGGGTAAGATGTTAGCTCTGACCTATTTTTGATAGCTAGCCAAAGTAAAGCAGGCAGCTGGGGGTTAATATTATCAGGCTGAGAAGATCCATTGTTATTAAGCGCTTCTCAGCCTAAACGTAGCAGCTCGCAGCTGCCCCAGAAGTGGCGCATCCATTAATTTGGCAATTCTGGCTCTTTGCCGAGCTGTTTCCAATTGCCCAGGTGCGGTGGAAATTGGGGTAATACTTATGGGGTTGATGTCTGTTGTGAATTAACAGCTGGTATCAAGCCTAGGGGTTAGTAATGGAGAGAGGTCTATCAGACACCCCTATTACTAACCTCAGTAAGTGTAAAGAGAAAAAAAACACACAAACCTACATTTAAAAAAAAAAAAATCACTCACTGACACTCCCTGGGTC
This sequence comes from Anomaloglossus baeobatrachus, assembly GCF_048569485.1. Taxonomy (NCBI): domain Eukaryota; kingdom Metazoa; phylum Chordata; class Amphibia; order Anura; family Aromobatidae; genus Anomaloglossus; species Anomaloglossus baeobatrachus. The sequence continues at coordinate 264,949,858 of NC_134353.1, read as the reverse complement.
CCCAATTTATTAAAACAAAAAAGACAAAACAATCCATGCAGGTACAAAGTAGTCGACGGAATCCGAGATAGTCCACAATGGAAACCTGAAAGACACAAAAAGAGAGAGTTAAAGAAATAAAAACTATTGACTACCTTACTCACCAATTTATTAGACATGAAAATGTCCACATCCTACGTAATCCAGGGGTTCCCATGTGGCTCCTCCATTGCCTGGATCAAAGTCTATGGAGGCTAAGAACAAGGCTCCATAGGCTTTGAGCAGCAGCTGGTCCCGGCACATTTTGTTGACCCAGAGACTGTGATAAGCAGTGACCTCGGGAACGTCACTGCCCATCACTGTGATGAGTGGTGACGTTCCTGACTCCACCGCTCATCACAGTCCCCGGGTCAACTTTCATTTCTAGTAAATCCTGCCTGGGGATGACTGAGTGAGTCGAAAAGTTACATTTTCTTAAAATATATATTTTTTTTATAATACATTATTTAGTAATGTAAGTGATAGATGCCCACCCTTTACTAACCTCTAGGCTTGATGTCAGCTATTAATTCACAGCTGACAGCAACCCCATAAACTATTACCCCGATTGTCAATGTACCAGAGCAATCGGGAAGAGCTGTCATAATTGTCACATCTAATGAATGCACCATTTTTCGGGCAGCTGCAGGCTGTTCTTTTTAGGCTGGGTGGGGCCAAATAGCCTTGGGCCTTCCCAGCCTGATAATACCAGCCTGATAATACCAGCCCGAGCTGTCTGCTTTACCTTGGCTGGTTCTCAAAACAGGGGAAACCCTACGTAATTTTTAGTTTTGTTTTTTTCCATTTAATTAATTTTGGTAAATAGATTATGCATAGCTAGTACAGCTATCTATCTTTGCACATATTTAGTACACAAAAAAATTTCATTTCAGTATGTGTGTTTTTCAGCACCCATGACAGCGCCACGAGAGAGGACTGGACTTCAAGGATTGGAAACCTACAGGATAAAAAGGGCGGTACCTCTCCCCGCATCAGTTGGTTTCCTGTCCTTGAACACTGAGCCTCCAGGAATCGGCAGGATTCAGGATAGTCCTTGGGGCCTGAAAATGTGGTTTCCGGTACTGGCAGAGGCACGGGTCCTGCTGCGGCTGGCCGAGGTGCTCTAGGACGCCGCAACAGACCCGCGGGGGTGCTATTTGCGTTCAGAGTCACCTCCTTCCGTTGATGTCATGACAAGCCCATGGGGGCGGTGACCTGGGCGGTGAGTTGAGGACTGTGAAGGGTCCCTAGGGGACCGGGTGAGAACGGAGGGGGCGGCGGGGCTGGTGGGCCTTCACACAGGCACTTACCCAGGACGTCCGGACCATGGTGGTGCTTCCTCGTGACTGCGGGCACCGACAGGGGTCCAGTATGGGAGAGTTGTGTGTGGCAGGCTGACGCGGTGCGTTAGTACTGTGCATGTGTGGGGCATCCTCTCCTATTGGACGCTCCACCATGTCACGTTAGCCATCCGGAAGTCACAGGGGCGTAGTTGCCAGCTCTATTGAAAAAAAAAAAAAAAAAAAGGGCGGCAAACCAAGCAGACTGGTGTAATACAGCCTCTGTACCCTCCTGTAAAATGGATGAGCAACAGAAGCAGCAGTCAGCACCATCACCTTTGCCACCTCAATCACCACAGCCGCAGTCTGATCAGGGGGGTTGTCCTGCCACTCAGAAGCGGCAGCAGAGAGGCAAACCTCAGCATGGTCGAGACAGCAGTACCACGGGCTCTGGTGGAAAACATTCCGGGAAAAGTGATGGTTGATCCAGCCAGCAGGATGCAAAGTCCAGCAGACCCAACAGCAAGAGATCCCCCAAGGAAGGAGATTTGGATGGTGTTACTCCTGACCCGATTCGGGACAAATCTAAAAAATGTGTTTCAAAAACCAGGCATAGGGAATGTGCTCTGTGTAAAAAGGAACTGTCTAGTTCCTGGACCAAACTGCTATGCCGCGACTGCATTCAGCAGACCCTGTCTGAAGAAGCCCCGGGAATTGCCTCTGATGTGAGGTCCATAATTAGTGCAGAGGTCAGGGACTCCCTTACATCCCTGTCTAAAGATAGTCTGAGCTCGGAAAAATCCAAGCCCCCCCCCTTCCTTGCTTATGAAGAAACTGATAGGTCAGAAGGGGAATTTGATTCTTCTGCCTTACCTTCACTCTCCTCCTCAGTGACTCATTGGGTATTCAATGCTCCCCGATCGAAAATACAAGGAACCGCCTAAAGGCAGTACGATCCACTATGGGCATCCCAGATGAGAAGCCCGAGAAGTCTTTCCAAGATCATATTTTTGGTTGCCTGGAACAAAGGAAACAATGCACCTTCCCTATCATAGACAAGGTACAGGCCCTGATTACAAGAGAATGGAAGAGACCGGTTAAGAAGCATTCTATTCCGTGTGCCTTTTAAGAGAAAATATCCGTTTGAAGATGCCTCCTGTTCCACCTGGGATAAGGCTCCTAAACTAGATGTTGCAGTCACCAAGGCATCTACGAAATTTCCTCTGCCTTTTGAAGATATAGGATCCTTAAGGGACCCATTAGACAAGAAAGCGTATCACTTTCTGAAGAATGCCTTGGAGGCTTCTGCCGGAGTATTGAGACATGCCATTACAGCCACTTGTATAGCTACGTCTCTAGCAGTGTGGATCGATCAGCTGGAAGATCAGCTTAGAACAAAAGCCCCAAGGGAGGAGATGTTTTCATCCCTTTCCTGATTGCGTGGAGCAGCGGCCTTCCTAGAAGACGTCTCAGCAGATTCTACTAAGCTAGCAGCGAAGTCAGCGTCACTATCCAATGCAGCCAGAAGAGCCCTTTGGTTAAAATTCTGGCCAGGGGACATGCAGACAAAGTCACAACTCTGCACCATCCCATGTCAGGGAGAATATTTATTCGACCGTTCTTGGATGATATCCTAGAGAAGGCGAGTGATAAAAAGAAAAGATTTCCTTTTCCATCCTTTTTAGCCCCAGACGGTCCTTTCGGAAGAAACTGGTTCGCCGTGGTGCTCCACACAGGGATCAAAGTAGTTGGTCCGATAGAAAGAAGGTGGGGAAGGGGTTCATGTTCAAGGAATTCTCTAAGGACCAGAAAAGATCTTCCCAGTGACTTGTTTCCCCAGGTAGGAGGGAGGCTCTCTCATTTCCTTCTGTCCTGGGAAAAGATCTCATTGAAGCAATGGATACTCAGCCTGGTAAGATTTGTCATCAAACATTTCTATCACAAAACTCCTCCTCGAAGGTTCGTCCTTACACCTCTAAGGGCCGTTTGACACATCCGGCATTTCGCCACATTACCGGATCCGGCACACTCCAGTACAGAGTTAGTATTGTACAATGGCATCGCGGCAAGCTCCGGTCACATGATCGCATGTGACCGGAGCATGTGCCCGGAGTTTGCCGCGACACCATTGTACAGTATTAACACTGTACTGGAGTGTGCCGGATCTGGTAATCCGGCGAAATGCTGGATGTGTGAAACTGCCCTAAGGCTGTCACCGGCAGAACAGCTTGACTTGGAGACGGAGATCCAACAGCTTCTAACCAAGGAAGTATTGTTAGAAGTTCCCAGACAAGAAGAGGGGGAAGGATTTTACTCCCCTCTTTTTGGTGAGGAAACCCGACAGTTCATATCTAATTATAATAAACCTGAGAGCACTCAACAGTTTTCTTCATATAGACAGCTTCAAGATTGAGTCGGTGAGATCCACAGTGAAGTACTTGTTTCCACATTGTCACATGGCGGTAGTGGACCTACGCGATGCGTACTATCATGTCCCGATCAACAGTCAATATCAGACGTTCCTCAGAGTAGCTCTGAACATGGGCGGAAAGATCTGCCATTTCCAGTACAAAGCCCTTCCTTTCGGCCTGGCGGTAGCACCAAGGATTTTTACAAAGCTAATAGCGGAGGTAACCTCTCATCAGTGCCAGAAAGAAGTCCTCATCATAGCTTTTCTAGACTACTTTCTGATCGTCGGCACCTTTGCTCACCATTGTGCAGCCCTTCTAAAGAAAGTACATTCTTCCCTGACAGGGCTAGGTTGGCTCATAAACCAGGAGAAGTCCAGATTACATCCATGCAAGATTCAGCTTTTTCTGGGACTTACCTTGGATTCAGGCAGTCAGATGTGTCAACTCCCAGATTCCAAGGTGGAAAATCTCCCAGCCCAAATAGAACGGGTAATACATGCCACTCAGGTGTCTCTAAGAGAAGTGATTTCCCTTCTGGGCTCCTTAACATCAGCCATTCCAGCAGTCCTTTGGGCTCAGGCACACACCAATATCCTCCAGTGGGATGTCCTGGAAAATCAGGCAGTTCTGTGAGATCCTGCATTTTTTATGGGCAGTTTGTATTGATGTTTTGACTGGGCTCGGGTGCCCCTGTTACTGCACCTGCACTTTAAGTAATTACGAATTTTTCTGACATCCATAATAATAATCTAAGTATGGCTATACTGGGAACCTTGTCCTGCCTTGTTTACATGCACGTTATTAAATACTTTGGTAGGCTTCTATAAGTATTGTTTAGAGTTTCCCTCCCCTCTCTATCCCTCATCTTAATCCTCACCCTGGGTTTCGTCTTATGTCCCACCCATTAGTGTCTTGTGGATTGATGAGAGTTGAATGGGAATCTCTTACCATCTATAAATTATTTGCCTACCATACGTTATGTACTCCCCCTTTATCTCTTGGTAGATTTTATTCTGTGATATTGTGTCATGTTGTTTGGGATCTTTAATAAAAACTTCTGTATTTTGCACATTTTACTTGCAATTCTCTGTTTTTTTTATTTATCCCTGAGTAGTGCAGACACGGATTCAGTTGTATTTATACTGATACCGTGTCCACTTTTAATGGCTCATTTATTGAATTTTTTTCATAACAGTTCTGCAAGATCGCCTGGACAGGACTATTGTTCTCAGCCCTCACACGATACAGTCTCTACATTGGTGGATGAATCCAGACAATTTAAGAAGAGATGTTCCTTGGATAATCCCTTAGTCCAAGGTGGTAACCACCGATGCAAGTTTGTATGGTTGGTGGCCCACTTACACGATCATCTGATCCAAAGAATATGGTCTGGACTGGACGAGAAGCTCACGGTTCCTCGAATACCAAGGAATTACCTGAGGTAGAAAAAGCGTTAAGACAGTTCCGGCCATCACTGAAGGGTCGCCATGTCAAAGTCCTGTCGGACAATCAAGCAACAGTTGCGTACCTCAATCACCAGGGAGGTATTCGTTCCAGACCACTTATGGACATAGCAAGCAGAATCCTAGGTCTGGCGGAAAATTATCTGGAATCCTTATTGGCGGTACACATAAAAGGGAAGGCAAAGTCTACGGCAGACCTTCTCAGTTGCAGCAGGTTAAATCAAGGAGAATGGACCTTAAAACAGTCCGTTTTCACGCAGATAACGGAGATGTGGGTTATTCCGGAAATAGATCTCTTGCGACCAGGAAGAACAAGAAGGTTCACCAATTTTGTTCCCTAGACCCAAGGGATCAACCTCACTCAGTGGATGCTCTGTTGATCAAATGGAACTTCAACCTCGCTTATGCCTTCCCTCCAATAGCTCTCATTTCAGCAATCCTGAGGAAAGTTCGGGAGGACAAAGCAGCAGTTTTTCTAATAGCATTCTTTTGGCCAAAGAGACCATGGTTTTATTGGCTGACCAGACTGTCGATAACCAGGCCATGGGTTCTACCAGAACTACCAGACCTCCTCTCAAGGTCCAGCCTTCCACCCCTTGACCTACAGGTTGCATCTAACGGCCTGGATTTTGAGAGGTCACTTTTAGGAGGTAGGGGGTTCTCTCCAGGTCTAGTTACTACCCTGATGCAGTGTAGAAAACCCGTCACTACACAGATTTATAGACTGATATCGAACAAGTTCTTGTTCTCCACAGGTGCAAGTCCTGCTGGCCCGGTTCCAGTGGCAGTCATTCTAGAATTCCTCAAGAAAGGTTTAGAACTCGGTCTGTCAGTTAGTACCCTAAAAGTTCAGGTTTCAGCCTTGGGCGCTTTGTATAATTATAACCTGGCCGGAGACCGCTAGATTTCCCGATTCATTAGGGCCTGTTCTAGATCCAGACCTTGGCGCAGTATATCCTTGCCTTCATGGGATCTTAATCTTGTCCTATGAGCCTTAACTAAGCCCCCATTTGAGCCTCTGGAGTCTATCTCACTCAAAATCTGTCCCTCAAGACTATTATGCTTATCGCCCTAACCTCAGCATGTAGGGTTAGTGACCTACAGGCCGTGTCCATAGATCCACCGTATACTCAGTTTTTTGCAGACAGAGTAGTTTAAAAACCTGACCCGGCTTATTTACCAAAAGTGAATTCTGCATTTCACAGAGGTCAGGAGATTGTGCTTCCTTCTTTTTATGATAGTCCATCTACTCAGGAAGAGAGGGTGGCACTGCCTGGACGTTAGACATTGTCTTCAGGAGTATTTGTTCGTCACTAGGGGTTGGTGGAAGGACCAGTCATTGTTTGTAGTATTTCATGGTAGTAGGAAGGGGCTCAAGGCTTCTAAGTCCACCTTAGCTAGGTGGATCAGGGATGCCATTTCTATGGCTTAGATGGCTAGTGGTAAAGAAGTGCCTGCAAGTCTGAAAGCTCACTCCACAAGGGCAATGGCGTCTTCCTGGCCGGAAAGATCGGAGGTCTCCATCGAGAAGATCTGTAAAGCAGCGACGTGGTCTTCTCCGTCCACTTTTTATAAAAACTATAGGTTGGATTTATCCTTCACTGACCTCACCTTTGGGAGATGGGTTCTGCAGAATGTAGTCCTCTCTAAAATACTTTTGTCTATGTAATTCTCTCGTGGTGCTGTCATGGGTGCTGGAAAAATACGTAATTACTTACCGGTAATGTGTTTTTTCTGAACCCATGACAGCACCCTTACATTCGCTACCTGCACCTGGGTGTTTTAACATTTTTTTTTTTTGTGTTTCGCCCCTACTCACGTGGAAATTCATGGTGGTGTGGATATCATAACGATGTTCTTTTTTTCGGAGGTCCTTTCATGCTCTGTAATGCAAATGATGCGGGGAGAGGTACCGCCCTTTTTATCCTGTAGGTTTCCTATCCTTGAAGGGCAGATCCCCTCTCTCGTGGTGCTGTCATGGGTTCAGAAAAAACACATTACCGGTAAGTAATTACGTATTTTTCTGGTACGTGTCATAGGGATGTCATTGGTGTGCTGTACGTGTTTAATCCGTGCTGTAGGTAAAAAATGGACACTTCTTCGTGTGGTTCACATGGACACAAGGTCCAGGTGAAAACACGGAGGTGTGAAGATTCCCATTTTTTTTTTAAATTATTATGTGTTTGAAAGTGTCTCCAGTTGGTGTGAAAACAGATACAACATGTACTGGAGGCACAGATCTGTGAAATTGGCCTTAGGCGGGCTTTGCACACTACGACATCGCAGGTGCGATGTCGGTGGGGTCAAATTGAAAATGACGCACTTCCGGCATCGCATGCGACATCATAGTGTGTAAAGGCTCGATGATACGATTAACGAGCGCAAAAGCGTCGTAATCGTATCATCGGTGCAGCGTCGGCGTAATCCATAATTACGCTGACGCGACAGTCCGATGTTGTTCCTCGCTCCTGTGGCAGCACACATCGCTGTATGTGAAGCCGCAGGAGCGAGGAACATCTCCTACCGGCGTCACTGCGGCTTCCGTAGGATATGCGGAAGGAAAGAGGGGCGGGATGTTTACATCCTGCTCATCTCCGCCCCTCCGCTCCTATTGGCCGCCTGCCAAGTGACGTCGCAGTGACGCCGCACGACCCGCCCCCTTAACAAGGAGGCGGGTCGCCGGCTAGAGCGACGGTCGCAGGACAGGTGAGTCCATGTGAAGCTGCCGTAGCGATAATGTTCGCTACGGCAGCTATCACAAGGATATCGCTGCTGCGACGGGGGCGGGGACTATCGCGCTCTGCATCGCAGCATCGGCCTGCGATGTCGCAGCGTGCAAAGTTGGAGCCCCTTAGAGCCATTTTACAAGGAAGAATAGGAAAATAAAATTCAGCCTCTGGATGTGCATAGCTCGTAGTGACCTACTCCAAAAGACTTGCTGCAGTAAGTGCAATGAAAGGCAGTCCTACAAATTATTGACTGTGGGGGCTGAATACAAATTCATATCACAAAATTACAGATTTATATTTTTAAATATTTGGAAAAGCCCATGTATCATTTTCTTTATGCTTGACAAATACTTGCTACTAAGTGTTTGGTACATCACATAAAATTTCAATAAATTACCGTACATTTGTGGGTGTGATTTGGGGAAAAAAAATAAAACGTATGAATACTTTTCAAGGCAGTGTATAAATACACACGGGGCAGCTAGTGTCCCAAAATCGGTAGATCATGTATAATATATATATATGTTACCCTTTTATATTAGTATACGTTCTATCTGGGGTTCACTAGGATATACACACATTGTCTGAACTTGACCTAAGTGTGTGTGTTTTATGGGTTTCTGGTAACGTCGCTCAGGGTTTTTTGACCTAATCTTAAATCCTCTTTTATCTAATATTATAGTAATTTGCCTGCAAAGAATGAAAATATCTCCTGTGCTTTATAACTAATAATTATGTATTCAATTAATGTATAATAAAAAGGATAATTTTGTAGCTAAACAGAATGTATTGCATACATTAAGCTCTTTACAGGTTAAGTCAGAGGGAGATGCCCCTGGCGGCTAGTGAAGATTACCAAGAAACGCCTTTACTCTTTACAAAACCTGCTTTTTCACCAGCATTTTCTAGCCCATGCAGCTCTCAGCCTGCCTCACGTCATCTGGTAAATATTACTAAATTACTTGTACCTCTAAAATAATGCTAAAGCATCAACACATGCACAAGCATGATAATTGGGATATAGCTGGTCATGTATAAAACCAGTTTATCTGAGCCCCCACAAATGTGGACCCTTGAATTTTGCACTTACTACCATAAGGAGAAGGAAAAATATATCGGTAGCAGCCAAGCAGCTTTTGATGTGATTGTAGGCATTAGTGATTCCTCCCAACCCTTCTCTAAAATATGTACACTTGGCTCAGATGAGCGTGCATGTGTGCTTGATAAGGAGAACAATTGGCAGATATAGCTTATTTCATATGACCAGGCAGTGCAGTGGCAGCTCAGAAAAGATGAACGACATACAGTTGTACAGGTTGGGAGAATATCATGTCATGTATTCTAGCCTATACGTACCAAAATACAGAGCAAAGTATATATCTCAATATATAATCCATAGGATGAAATGCACTCACTGGTGTTGCTGTATCAAAAAGGCTTTATTCCTGAATCAGGTTACATGTGAAGGCAAGCAGGAAGGGGGAGATACAAAACACATTGTCGTATGTGTTTTGTGTCTCCCCCTTCCTGCTTGCCTTCACATATAACCTGATTCAGGTATAAAGCCTTTTTGATACAGCAACACCAGTGAGTGCATTTCATCCTATGGATTATATATTTTATATTTATCTTTGAAAAGAGCACCACAAAACTTTGTATTGACACTGCCTGTATGTTGGTCTGGTTTTACATGAACGTTAATGTTTTAACTCTATTCTCAAGCAGATAACATGAGATATATGCATTCCGTCAGTGTGAATAGTGCCCAGCATATCTTTCTATGAACTCTGTAAAGTATGTATCTTAACTAGCTGCTGGGAAAACATTAGCTGTCCTGTACATAGACTCCTATCTGATTTTGTCTGTATATCTAATGTTTTATGCTTGAACACCTCTCGTCATGTCAGTAATGACTTGCATGTGTGTGTATATATGTGTGTGTATATATATATATATATATATATATATATATATATATATATATATATATATATATATATGTATGTATGTATGTATGTATGTATGTATGTATGTATGTATGTATGTGTATATATATATATATATATGTATGTATGTATGTATGTATGTATATATATATATATATATATATATATATATTGTGTATGTATGTGAAGAGCTTAAGTTCACAACTGTAGCTACATCGAGATTTCATTCTCTCATCGGTTCTGATTTAGCTAGTACTCATATTAAAAGTTGCTTTCCCATCGCCTATAGCTAGGATATGCCATGACTTTTTATTGCTCATGGAGAAACTCCCAAGATCCCCACTGATCTGTAGAATAAAGGGGGTTGAGATATTTGTTCCATACACATGCACCCTCGGCTCATCTATGCATTCTTGTCTTCTCGATAGGGAGAAGTGAGTAAGCTTTTGCTAATCATGGTAACTTATTTCATGTGAGAACAAAGATTGTGTATCTTAAATAAGTCCACTCCAGCATGCTTGATCTTTCTCTCCAAGCCCCCAGCGTATTGGGAGTCAGGAGTTCCCCCCCCCTCCCAATACACCGTCGATGTTCAACTGGTCCAACCATCATTTATAATAGAGCCCTATTACATTTGAGACACCAAGGTGTGGAGTAATGATACAATGAGACTTTCATCCATTGTTAGTACATTTACTCAATTAATGTAATTTTTGTTTAACGCATCACTGTTTTTTTTACAAAAAAAAAAAATATTACAGGCTTTTCCACAATGTGCTGCATTGATATGCCTTCCACTATTTAGGTGCCAAATGCTTGTTTTTGCTGTTATATAAGTTACTGTTCTACTAAATTCCAATGTAACACACAGGCTATTGTTTTATTTTTTTTTTTTTCAACTCAGCCAGTTAAGCCTTACAGTCACAAAGTGAAGGGAACTGTATCTAGTGCAGTCATAACAAGAAATCACGACCCAGCGCTGAACTGCACCAGCACTCCAGACAGACGTCTGTGCGCGGCATCACCCAGTAGCTCTGCTCTATCACCCGCGTGTGTTCTGGATGACGGCATACAGGTACCGTTATTTATGTGTTAAAGAGAACCTGTCAGTTTCCCCAAGCCTTCACACCTCTACCAATGAGCTACAGATGTCAGCTCCTGCCTTGTGGGATGTTCCAGATATTCATCATACCAACTTTAATGTGTTGCTCTTTATTGGTTAATTCGCCATGACTAGTCCAGCAGGCATTGTTTCCCACTGATTTCCTCACTGTCCCTGGGAGAATGTCAGTCACACCATGGGGAGGATGATTTTAGGATTTAGTACCAGCACTGAGGAGATCATAAGGGCAGTGAGGCAGATCTCAATCACACTGATCACCGGATCAGAGTCGGCACTGAAGATAATGGGGACAGTAAGGATGACATCTGTCATACCGAAGAGTCTGATTACAGGACTATGTGTGATGCTAGTAAAATTAATATTAATTAGGTACGACAGTTTATATGGGACATCAAGGACTTTTAGCAGGAGATGGCCTGTAACCTAATAGTAGCAGTTTGGCTGTCTTGAGGGACGTGATAGTTTCCCCTCAGCATCCAATGAACTAGAATCACATAATTTACTTCGACTAGATATTTGATGATCAAAGTAGTGCAGTGTATATTTCAGGGTGTTTCAAGAAATTATGGAAATTGTTTCTTCAGGGAGGAAGTAGATGAACACTAGTGCCACCTGTTGGAGGTAGCAATCCTAGAAATCAAAAGTGACACTTTAACGAGCCTTTTCTTAAGACTTAAGGGTGGTTTACATGCTGCGACATCGCTAGCGATCTCGTTAGCGATGTGACACGCCAGATCGCAGATAAGATTTGCCGAGATCGCACATAAGTCATATTTTATAGCACCGGTCACATGTGCGATCTCAGCAAATCGTATGTGCGATCTGCCGTTTTACATCGCTAACAAGATCGTTAGCGATGTTGCAGCGTGTAAAGCACCCTTTAGGATTTATGCCAGATCAGAACCTCAATTTGCAGAAACTTGTTTCGGGGTGATGCCCCTTGTGCGTGATAAAATAGGCTATAAATCTGTGAAATCTATTAATCTTTTTTATATGCATTTGATAAAGTTTAAGATTCTTCTTTTTTTTTTTGTACACTTGCTTGCTAATTTGTTCAGTTTACTGTTCAGGTGACGACACCAACACAGAATTCATACGAAAGAATCCGTCCTTTTTTTCTGAGACCAAATCTAGGCAATGTGTCTGAGAGCTCTCCAGTGCAGTTACAGGACTCTTCAGCTTCGCTGGAACAAAACTGTAAGAACTTGATGCATTTCAATCTTTTTAGCACAAATTTGTTTTCAGTGTTGCAAAGCCTCTACATCAAAAAGAAACTTTACAGATGGTCTTAATTGAGGATTAGCTTTCTAGTCCATGACACCAGTAACCCCAATAATAATTTGAGGTTTATGCTCCCTGGGGCCACAGATTGTGTCATATACATTTCTAAATTAATAAATATATATATGCATATATGCCTCACATTTCACTATATATATATATATATATATATATATATATATATATATATATATATATATATATATATATATATATATATATATATATATATATATATATATATATATATATATATATATATATATATATACAGTTAGGTCCAGAAATATTTGGACAGTGACACAATTTTCGCAAGTTGGGCTCTGCATGCCACCACATTGGATTTGAAATGAAACCTCTACAACAGAATTCAAGTGCAGATTGTAACGTTTAATTTGAAGGTTTGAACAAAAATATCTGATAGAAATTGTAGGAATTGTACACATTTCTTTACAAACACTCCACATTTTAGGAGGTCAAAAGTAATTGGACAAATAAACCAAACCCAAACAAAATATTTTTATTTTCAATATTTTGTTGCGAATCTTTTGGAGGCAATCACTGCCTTAAGTCTGGAACCCATGGACATCACCAAACGCTGGGTTTCCTCCTTCTTAATGCTTTGCCAGGCCTTTACAGCCGCAGCCTTCAGGTCTTGCTTGTTTGTGGGTCTTTCCGTCTTAAGTCTGGATTTGAGCAAGTGAAATGCATGCTCAATTGGGTTAAGATCTGGTGATTGCCTTGGCCATTGCAGAATGTTCCACTTTTTTGCACTCATGAACTCCTGGGTAGCTTTGGCTGTATGCTTGGGGTCATTGTCCATCTGTACTATGAAGCGCCGTCCGATCAACTTTGCGGCATTTGGCTGAATCTGGGCTGAAAGTATATCCCGGTACACTTCAGAATTCATCCGGCTACTCTTGTCTGCTGTTATGTCATCAATAAACACAAGTGACCCAGTGCCATTGAAAGCCATGCATGCCCATGCCATCACGTTGCCTCCACCATGTTTTACAGAGGATGTGGTGTGCCTTGGATCATGTGCCGTTCCCTTTCTTCTCCAAACTTTTTTCTTCCCATCATTCTGGTACAGGTTGATCTTGGTCTCATCTGTCCATAGAATACTTTTCCAGAACTGAGCTGGCTTCATGAGGTGTTTTTCAGCAAATTTAACTCTGGCCTGTCTATTTTTGGAATTGATGAATGGTTTGCATCTAGATGTGAACCCTTTGTATTTACTTTCATGGAGTCTTCTCTTTACTGTTGACTTAGAGACAGATACACCTACTTCACTGAGAGTGTTCTGGACTTCAGTTGATGTTGTGAACGGGTTCTTCTTCACCAAAGAAAGTATGCGGCGATCATCCACCACTGTTGTCATCCGTGGACACCCAGGCCTTTTTGAGTTCCCAAGCTCACCAGTCAATTCCTTTTTTCTCAGAATGTACCCGACTGTTGATTTTGCTACTCCAAGCATGTCTGCTATCTCTCTGATGGATTTTTTCTTTTTTTTCAGCCTCAGGATGTTTTGCTTCACCTCAATTGAGAGTTCCTTAGACCGCATGTTGTCTGGTCACAGCAACAGCTTCCAAATGCAAAACCACACACCTGTAATCAACCCCAGACCTTTTAACTACTTCATTGATTACAGGTTAACGAGGGAGACACCTTCAGAGTTAATTGCAGCCCTTAGAGTCCCTTGTCCAATTACTTTTGGTCCCTTGAAAAAGAGGAGGCTATGCATTACAGAGCTATGATTCCTAAACCCTTTCTCCGATTTGGATGTGAAAACTCTCATATTGCAGCTGGGAGTGTGCACTTTCAGCCCATATTATATATATATAATTGTATTTCTGAACATGTTTTTGTAAACAGCTAAAATAACAAAACTTGTGTCACTGTCCAAATATTTCTGGACCTAACTGTATAATTCGTGTAAAATATACCCTTTGCTATTTTGAAGGTAAAATGTGAGGCATTTTCTTCTGCTATCAAATATTGATGACCTATCCATAAGCCAAGTCATCAATATCAGATGGATGCTGGTCTCATCCGTCCCTCTGGCTGTTCCAGTCCGGCCTGCGAACCGAGAGCAGCTGAAGGGCTGAAAGCACCAGGTCGCATCCAGGCCCTCCTGCACCTCCACTGCTGATGTCATTGCCATCTGTATCGCAGGATACACATTGATGGAGGAGGGGCCGCTGGCTCCATCTTCCACCAGTCAGTGTGAGGTGCAGCAGACCTATTGATGTCACACCCTCATGTGTGCTATGCGGAGCACTGGAGTGCAGAGCAGAGTAAGGGGAGTATGTGTGGTGGTTTCGTTTGTTTTTTGTTTTTTTTTCTTTTCCCACCATGTGTATAGGATGTTTGCATGTATGTCGGCAGCTGTGTGGGGCTATGTGGGGTCATATGCTGTATATAGGCGACTGTGGGGGGGGCACATGTTGTATCTAGCAAGATATGTGAATGGGTGCATGCTGTATCTAGGAGGATATGTGGGTGGGCGCATGCTGTATCTAGGAGGATATGTGGGTGGGCGCATGCTGTGTCTAGGAGGATATGTGGGAGCGCATGCTGTATTCAGTGATTTGCGAAAGTATTCGGCCCCCTTGAATTTTTCAACCTTTTCCCACAATTCAGGCTTCAAACATAAAGATAAAAATTGTAATGTTATGGTGAAGAATCAACCACAAGTGGGACACAATTGTGAAGTTGAACGAAATTTCTTGCTTATTTTAAACTTTTGTAAAAAGGAATAAATTGAAAATTGGGGCGTGCAATATTATTCGGCCCTTTTACTTTCAGTTCAGCAAATTCACTCCAGAAGTTCATTGAGGATCTCTGAATGATCCAATGTTGTCCTAAATGACTAATGATGATAAATATAAGCCACCTGTGTGTAATCTAGTCTCCGTATAAATGCACCTGCTCTGTGATAGTCTCAGTGTTCTGTTTAAAGCACAGATGGCATCATGAAGACCAATAAACACAACAGGCAGGTCCGTGATACTGTTGTGGAGAAGTTTAAAGCCGGATTTGGTTAAAAAAAGATTTCCACAACTTTAAACATCCCAAGAAGCACTGTGCAAGCGATCATATTGATAATACCACTGCAAATCTACCAAGACCCGGCTGTCCCTAAAAAATTTCATCTGAAACAAGGAGAAGACTGATCAGAGATGCAGCCAAGAGGTCCATGATCACTCTGGATGAACTGCAGAGATCTACAGCTGAGGTGGGAGAGTATGTATATAGGACAACAATCAGTTGTACACTGCATAAATCTGGCCTTTATGGAAGAGTGGCAAGAAGAAAGCCATTTCTCAAAGATATCCATAAAAAGTGTTTAAAGTTTGCCACAAGCCACCTGGGAGACACACCAAACATGTGGAAGAAGGTGCTCTGGTCAGATGAAACCAAAATCGAACTATTTGGGCACAATGCCAAACAATAGGTTTGGCGTAAAAGCAACACAGCTCATCACCCTGAACACACCATCCCCACTGTCAAACATGGTGGTGGCAGCATCATGGTTTGGGCCTGCTTTTCTTCAGCGGGGACAGGGAAGATGGTTAAAATTGATGGGAAGATGGATGGAGCCAAATACAGGACCATTCCTGAAGAAAACCTGTTGGAGTCTGCAAAAGGAATGAGACTGGGACAGAGATTTGTCTTCCAACAAGACAATGATCCCAAACATAAAGCAAAATCTACAATGGAATGGTTCACAAATAAACGTATCCAGGTGTTAGAATGGCCAAGTCAAAGTCCAGACCTGAATCCAATCAGGAATCTGTGGAAAGAGCTGAAAACTGCTGTTCACAAACGCTCTTCATCCAACCTCACTCAGCTCGAGCTGTTTGCAAAGGAAGAATGGGCAAGACTTTCAGTCTCTCGATGTGCAAAATTGACAGCGACATACCTCAAGCGACTTGCAGCTGTTATCGCAGCAAAAGGTGGCGCTACAAAGTATTAACTTAAAGGGGTTGAATAATATTGCACGCCCCACTTCTCAGTTTATTTTTTATAAAAGTTTAAAATAAGCAATAAATTTCATTCAACTTCACAATTGTGTCCACTTGTTGATTCTTCACCATAACATTAAAATTTTTTTATCTTTTGTTTGAAGCCTGAAATGTGGGAAAAGGTTGAAAAATTCAAAGGGGACAAATACTTTCGCAAGGCACTGTATAGGAGGCTATGTGGGGGCGCATACTGTTTGTAGAGAGGCTTTTTGGGCGCTGCATGATGCATGTGGGGGGGTTGTGTGTGGGCTCGTGCTGCATATAGGTGGATACGTAATTGTGCTCAATATTAAGTGATTATTATTATTTTATACTAAAATGTTAATGTTATTGATCAGAATTAATTTCAGTTTATTAGATTGGCCCTCCACACCAGTCATGGTTTATCATGTGGCCACTCTGGAAAATTACAGTTACTGCACACCCGTGATGTAAACGGTGTACGGAGTGGAACCCCACAGCGACGCACATTTTTTTTTTTTTAGAGTGCTCTCAATAATGCAACTCAGCTCTTATCCGTGTGATAAATCAACATCTTACTACAGTAGTAGAAAACCAATTTTTAATAATGTATAATTTTACTTCTTTATACACTTTAGATATTTTGAAATCCAGTAAAAATGTACAGTCGAGTCTTATGAAGGATTTGACAGAAGTCTCTGTTTCCGAGGATGCGTTGGATGATGCTGCTTACAACACCCCTACAGCACCAAAACCTAGTACTTTCTCATTAAGAAATGGCAGAGATGTTGTGTCTCAAGAAATACCGTCAAGCAAATGGACAGTGTATCAGAGTATATCTCCTGAAAGTGCACACAATGGAGACAAAGTGGACAGCGACTTCTGCCCACAAAGTGTATTTAGAAGCCAAGATGGAACAGATGACCTACCGAATAATGATATGACACCAACTGCTACATCTCACCTTGCCACTTTACAGGATAGACTTGGCTACTGTAATAGTGATGATGGCGGATCAGGGGGTCAGATTACCACTGAAATCCAAAACCCATCAGAACATTTCCGGCCTCTTGTAGAGAAGAAGAGTCTACATTCACGAGACACAGGAGAGGAGCATGTATGTATCCATAAAGTATCAATACTTAGCATTCTTAGGCCATATACGCATGTTCCATTTTTTGTATTTTTTTTTTTTTTTGCATTTTGATTGCGTTTTAAACTGCTGTGTCATTGACAAAATGCATGCGTTTTGCTTCCCCAGCAAAGTTTGAGAAATCAGAATTTCCATCCGCACGTTGCTTTTTTTTTTTTGTCAATGTTTTGTTTGACAAATATTTGTCAAAATGGTTGCCTGAAAAAAGCATGTTCATTCTTTTTGCATTTTGGTCACATTTTGTCACCCATTGAAATGAATGAGGTGTGTCAAAACGCAACCAAAATGTTAGATGTGCGTTTGCACTGTGTATTGTTTGAGTATTGGATGCATTTTTGTAAGCAAAACACGCAGGTCACCAACTTTTCTCCGTTCTCTCTCTCTCGTTCTGTCTCGCTCTCTGTCTCTCCGCTTCTTACTCACCGATCACCAGCATGGCTGTCACACTGCTCCCATGGCCTCTCCTGCTTCTGAAACTGCGTGCAGTCCCCCTCAATTTTGATACCCAGCCGAGATAAAGCCTCACAGCTGGGACTGGTATTCTCAGGCTGGGGAGACCCACGTTATTTGGAGCCCTCCAGCCTAAAAATATCAGCCAACAGCCTCCCAGAATTGCCGCATCCATTAGATGCGAGAGTCCTGGGACTTTACCTTGCTCGTCCCGATTGCCCTGGTGTGGTGGCAATTGGGGTAATAAGCAGTTAAAGTATTGGCAGCCCCTAGCTGCCATTTAAGTCCTAGCTTAGTCATGGCTGGCGCCTAAGAGACACCCCCTCATCACTAATCTGTAAGTGAAAGTAAATAAACACGAACACCAAAAAATCCTGTATTTGAAATAAAAGGCAAAAAACACACCCTCTTTCACCACTTTATTAACTCCCCAAACACTCCTCCAGGTCCGACGTAATCCACACGAGGTCCCACAATGCTTCCAGCACTGCTACATCTGACACAGTGAGCTCCATAGAGCAAGACTGCTTTTTGTGAGCTCCACGCAGCAACTGAAGTGAGTCGCGCTATCAGCGGTGACGTCACTCTGGTTAGACGCACACTTTTGAGCGCAAATCAGGCCGTGACACAGAGACAGAGCCGTATGAGGAGAATGAACTCGGGTGAACCTTTGACGTCACAACTGCGGGCCCCACACTACTGCCTGAGTTCATTTTCATCGCACGACTCTGTCTGCTGTCTGTGACAGGACAGGGATGTAGCAAAGCTGAATCACTGTGAGACCTCGTGTTGATTACTTCGGACCTGCAGTGTGTGTTGGGGTTAATAAAGTGGTGAAAGAGGGTGTTTTTTGTATTTTATTCCAAATAAAGGATTTTGGGGCTGTATGTGTTTATTTACTTTCACTTACAGATTAGTGATGGGGACGGGGTCTCATAGACGACTGCTATCACTAATATAGGACTTAGTGGCTGCTTTGGGATGCCATTAACTCCTTATTACGCCAATTACCACTGTATCAGGGCAATGGGAAGAGCCGGGTCCAGCGCCAGAATTGGCGCATCTTATGGATGCGCCACTTCTAGGGCGGCTGTAGGTGGCTATTGTTAGGCTGGAAAGGACCAAATAACGATGAGCCTTCCCACCCTAATATTAGCTCCCAGTTATCTGCTGCACCTTGGCTGGTTTTAGAAAAATTAGGGGGACCCCACGTCATTATTATTATTTTATTTATTTATTTCTAAATCAAATAATTTAAAAAAAAAAAAGTGTGGGATCCCCTTTATTTTTTATAACAAGCGAAAATACAGCAGACAGCTGAGGGTTGCAGCCTGCAGCTGCTGCTGTTTCTGTGCTGCATATGAAAAATGGGGGACCCACTTTATTTTTTTACCTAAACAATTAAAAAAAAACAGCTGTCCAAGCTAGCTATCAAGTTATTCTGTTATTTCTTTCTATCTATTCAACCTGTTCTTTCTTATTATCCATTCTGTATGTTCTTTCTATTTATCTATCATATTTTATTTCTTTGTCGCTCCATTGGGAGACCCAGACAATTGGGTGTATAGCTTCTGCCTCCGGAGGCCACACAAAGTACTACACTTTAAAAGTGTAACCCCTCCCCTCTGCCTATACACCCTCCCGTGCATCACGGGCTCCTCAGTTTTATGCTTTGTGTGGAAGGAGGCACACATCCACTCATGCATTCTCAGATTAGTTATATCGGTTGGAAGAAAAGAGGACCCCCACGGGGCCCCCGGCATGTTCCCTTCTCACCCCACTATGTCGGCGGTGCTGTTAAGGTTGAGGTACCCATTGCGGGTACAAAGGCCGGAGCCTCATGCCGTTTTCCTTCACCATCCCTTAGTGGCTCTGGGAGAAGTGGGATCCTGACTGGTCATCCATTCACTGGGACCGGGCTCCCTCCGCAGCCCCTGTGGGAATCTGCTGGACAGGAGTCTATTTATCCTCAGGGACCGGGCCCTGCATCTATAAGGTACTCTGTGTCCCCATGGGGACTGTGCATGGAGCACCTGCTTCCCGGACGCTGCAGCAGCTGCTGATTTGTGAAGACCGGGGGACTTCCGCGCCGACCGCGCCTGCTTGTCGGCCGCGGTTTTAAATTTAGTCCCCGGCTTCATCGCAGCCTAGTAGCAAAAATCCCGCCCTGATGTCGGCTGTGAGGGCAGGAGCATACTGGATGTGTCCTCCCCCCTCACTGATCACTGTGGGGACCCCAGATTCCCGCACTTTTCTAGCACCGCCCACGGCTCCACTCCTCCCCTGAGAGCTCCGGCAGCCATGTTTTTTGGCATTCTGCCGGTGGAGGATTATCTGAGAAGAGCTCTGCAGCTCTGGGAGACCTAAGGCAGGGAATCTGGAGGACACACACCTCGCTTTTTAGCGGTCGGTAAGCCACACCGGTCACCCGGTGCTGGTCCCCCCCCAGGGTGCCGGAATAGATACGTGTTTATATGCATATTTCTGTTCGGTCGGGCTGTATACCCCTTCCCATATACCCTCAGTGATCACTCTCCTAGGACACAACAGCATGTCGTCCACAAGGAGCAAAGGTGCTAAGGCACAGGGTTTTTTTTGCGACCTGTACCTCTTGTAGGGCTATGTTACCTGCGGGTTCCACCTACCCTCACTGTGAGCAATGCTCGACCCCTGTTTCGCTTGCTCAGCCGGAGCCTAGGTCACTAGTGGACCCCTCGGCTCATGTAGACCCACCTGCTCCCCCTGTCCAGGCGGCAGGGACAGAGTTTGCTACGTTTGCTGAGAAACTCTCTGAGTCACTTTCACAAGATAGAGCTCCTGGTGAAATCCATCTCTGAAGCCATGGGCGCGGCTTTTGCCCCGGCCTTTGCAGCCGTGTGGGCACTGCAAGCTATCTCAGCTTGTCTGGCTGAGATTCATGCTGTCACACGTAATTCTGCTCCGCAGGTTGCGTCTCTGACTTCTCAAGCGTCAGCTTTTTCTTCCTACGCCATGAACGCAGTCCTAGACTCTGCTAGCCGTACAGCGGTGGCATCCGCTAATTCTGTGGCAGTCCGCAGGGCCATGTGGCTGCGCGAATGGAAGGCAGACTCGGCCTCCAAGAGGTTCTTAACCGGTTTGCCGTTTTCTGGCGACCGATTGTTTGGCGAACGATTGGATGAGATTATTAAGGAATCCAAGGGAAAGGACTCTTCCTTACCCCAGTCCAAACCTAAGAGACCTCAGCAACGGAAAGTCCAATCGAGGTTTCGGTCCTTTCGTCCCTCCGCCAAGCCCCAATCCTCTTCATCCAGCAGGCCGGAGAAAGGCCAGAGGAACTCCTATGCGTGGCGGTCTAAGTCACGCCCCCAAAAGGCCGCCGGAGGCGCTGCCTCCAAGGTGGCCTCCTCATGACTCTCTGCATCCCCGAACCGCATCCTCGGTCGGTGGCAGGCTTTTGCGACGCCTGGTGGCCACACGTTCAAGACCGATGGGTGAGAGACATTCTGTCTCACGGTTACAGGATAGAGTTCAGCTCTCGTCCTCAGACTCGGTTCTTCAGAACCTCTCCGCCCCCCGCTCGGGCCGAAGCACTTTTTCAGGCAGTGGACACTCTGAAGACAGAGGGAGTTGTGATCCCTGTTCCCCCTCAGGAACAAGGTCGCGGCTTTTACTCCAACTTGTTCGTGGTGCCAAAGAAGGACGGATCTTTCCTCCCCGTCCTGGACCTCAAACTGCTCAACAGACATGTGAGCACCAGACGGTTTCGGATGGAATCTCTCCGCTCGGTCATCGCCTCGATGTCACAAGGAGACTTCCTAGCATCGATCGACATCAAGGATGCTTATCTCCATGTGCCGATCGCACCCGAACATCAACGCTTCTTGCGTTTCGCCATTGGGGACGAACACCTTCAGTTCGTGGCATTGCCATTCGGCCTGGCGACAGCCCCACGGGTGTTCACCAAGGTTTTGGCATCCGTTGTGGCGGTCCTTCACTCTCAGGGCCACTCGGTGATTCCCTACTTAGATGATCTCCTAGTCAGGGCACCTTCTCGGGTGGCGTGTCAAGACAGCCTTACAGTCGCTCTGGCGACTCTCCAGCGGTTCGGGTGGATAATCAACTTCCCCAAATCCCAGTTGACACCGACCCAATCACTGACTTACCTCGGGATGGAGTTTCATACTCAGTCAGCGGTAGTCAAGCTACCGCGGGACAAACAGCTTTCTCTACAAGCAGGGGTGCAATCTCTTCTTCGGAGTCACTCATACCCCTTGAGGCGCCTCATGCACTTCCTGGGGAAGATGGTGGCAGCGATGGAGGCAGTGCCGTTCGCGCAATTCCATCTGCGGCCACTCCAATGGGACATTCTCCGCAAATGGGACAGGAGGTCGACTTCCCTAGACAGGAACGTCTCTCTGTCCCTTGCAACCAAGACGTCTCTTCAGTGGTGGCTCCTTCCCAATTCTCTATCGCAAGGAAAATCCTTCCTACCCCCAACCTGGGCTGTGGTCACCACGGACGCGAGCCTGTCAGGGTGGGGAGCGGTTTTCCTCCACCACAGGGCTCAGGGAACCTGGACTCCGGTAGAGTCCTCCCTTCAGATCAATGTTCTGGAGATAAGGGCAGTGTATCTAGCCCTATTGGCCTTCCATCGGTGGCTGGAGGGCAGACAGATCCGTATACAGTCGGACAACGCCACTGCCGTCGCATACATCAACCATCAGGGCGGCACGCGAAGTCGTCAGGCCTTCCAGGAAGTTCGGCGGATTCTGCAGTGGGTGGAAGCCACAGCCTCTACGATCTCCGCAGTTTACATCCCGGGCGTGGAAAATTGGGAAGCAGATTTTCTCAGTCGTCAGGGCATGGACGCGGGGGAATGGTCTCTTCACCCAGACGTGTTTCGAGAGATCTGTCGCCGCTGGGGAACGCCGGTTGTCGATCTTATGGCGTCACGACACAACAACAAGGTCCCGGCCTTCATGGCACGGTCTCAGGATCACAGAGCTCTGGCGGCGGACGCATTAGTTCAGGATTGGACGCAGTTTCGACTGCCTTATGTATTTCCTCCTCTGGCAATGCTGCCCAGAGTGTTACGCAAGATCAGGTCCGACTGTCGTCGCGCCATTCTCGTCGCTCCAGATTGGCCGAGGCGGTCGTGGTACCCGGATCTTTGGCATCTCACGGTGGGTCAACCGTGGGCGCTTCCAGACCGCCCAGACTTGCTGTCACAAGGGCCGTTTTTCCATCTGAATTCCGTGGCCCTCAACCTGACTGTGTGGCCATTGAGTCCTGGCTCCTAGCGTCTTCAGGATTATCTCAGGATGTCATTGCCACTATGCGACAGGCCAGGAAACCAACGTCAGCCAAGATCTATTACAGATCTTGGCGGATCTTCTTATCCTGGTGCTCTGATAATGGTTTTTCTCCCTGGCCGTTTGCCTTACCCACTTTTCTTTCCTTCCTCCAATCCGGAATGGACAAAGGTTTGTCTCTCTGCTCTCTCAAGGGACAAGTATCGGCGCTCTCCGTATTTTTTCAAAAGCGCCTGGCCAGGCTTCCGCAGGTCCGCACGTTCCTGCAGGGAGTTTGCCACATAGTCCCACCTTACAAGCGTCCGCTGGAACCCTGGGACCTTACCAGGGTGCTAACGGCTCTTCAGAAACCACCTTTCGAACCGCTGCGGGATGTCTCTTTATCACGTCTTTCGCAGAAGGTGGCATTTCTAGTGGCAGTTACATCACTCCGAAGAGTGTCGGAGCTTGCAGCACTGTCATGCAAAGCCCCCTTCCTGGTTTTTCACCAGGATAAGGTGGTTCTGCGTCCTGTCCCGGAATTTCTCCCTAAGGTGGTATCCCCTTTTCATCTCAATCAGGATATCTTCTTACCTTCATTTTGCCCTAATCCAATTCACCAATGTGAAAAGGATTTGCACTCTTTGGATCTGGTGAGAGCACTCCGTTTCTACGTGTCTCGCACGGCGCCCCTGCCTCGTTCAGATGCGCTCTTTGTCCTTGTCGCTGGCCAGCGTAAGGGTTCCCAGGCTTCCAAGTCAACCTTGGCTCGGTGGATCAAGGAACCGATTCTTGAAGCCTACTGTTCTTCTGGGCTTCCGCTTCCTTCAGGGCTGAAAGCCCATTCTACCAGAGCCGTGGGTGCGTCCTGGGCGTTGCGGCACCGGGCTACGGCTCAGCAGGTGTGTCAGGCTGCTACCTGGTCTAGTCTGCACACTTTCACGAAACACTATCAGGTGCATACCTATGCTTCGGCAGACGCCAGTCTAGGTAGGCGAGTCCTGCAGGCGGCGGTTGCCCACCTGTAAGAGGGAGCCGTTTCGGCTCTTTTTATCGAGGTATTCTTTTACCCACCCAGGGACTGCTTTTGGACGTCCCAATTGTCTGGGTCTCCCAATGGAGCGACAAAGAAGAAGGGAATTTTGTTTACTTACCGTAAATTCCTTTTCTTCTAGCTCCTATTGGGAGACCCAGCACCCGCCCCTGTGCCCTTCGGGCTGTTGTTCTTTTGTGTACACATGTTGTTCATGTTGAATTGTTCTTTTGGTCCATGTTTCAGTTCTCCGAACATCCTTCGGATTGAATTTTCCTTAGACCAATTTATAAGTTTTTCCTCCTTCCTGCTTTTGCACCAAAACTGAGGAGCCCGTGATGCACGGGAGGGTGTATAGGCAGAGGGGAGGGGTTACACTTTTAAAGTGTAGTACTTTGTGTGGCCTCCGGAGGCAGAAGCTATACACCCAATTGTCTGGGTCTCCCAATAGGAGCTAGAAGAAAAGGAATTTACGGTAAGTAAACAAAATTCCCTTCTTCTCCTTTAAAAAAAACACAGACAAAAAGTCATTGAAAACGCATTGAAAACCCATGCATTTTCACCACGTGTTTTTTTTTTTTTGTCAAACGCAGTGTTTACAGTTGTTAAGTGTTCCAGAGGGTACAAACATGTACTGTATACAAATCACACTGGCAAAAACACACTGAAAATGCTGTAAAATGTGTTTGGAACACAGCCTTTCATTGCCAAGAGCAGGTTTTGGCTGCTGAAAAAATGGCAGCAAAAATGCTGCATATGAACATAACCTTATTGCTTATTCAGGTTCTTTCAGACACCAGTGTTTTGGGTTTTTGTTTGGGTACACGTGCTATCCATTATTTTCACGAATAGCTCATTGACCCATTACAATGAATATGCCTTTTTACATGTCCATTTTTGTTGCTGTTATTGTTTTTTTTGTTGTGTTTGTTGTTTTTTTGTAGACATATTGTCAGCTGAAAAATGAGAATAAGATGTGTCCTATCGTGATCAGTTTTGTTAAATGCCAGTCCCATAAAAAAACATGACATCTGTGTTGCGCTCCATATCTTTAAGTTTTTAATAGACTGGAGAGGCTCAAAATTATAATTTTATTTTTTCTGCAACAAAGATTTGTAAAAACTGACACCTGAACCAAGCATGAGTCCCAGCACACTGAAAAGCTCAAAGAACGTTTTACATATATAAGGAAAAAAACTGACATGTGAAACTAACCTTGGGGAGAAGAAAAAGATTGGTTCAATGATGTATATACAGTTGAAACCAGAAGTTTACATGCACTATCTAAAAAGACACACATGCATGTTTTTCTCACAATCTGACATGAAATCAGAATAAATCTTTCCCGTTTTAGGTTAATTAGGAACCAAATTTATTTATATAATTATATAAGTCAAAAGTTTACATACACTAAGAGTACTATGCCTTTAAACAATATTGGACAGCCCATATGGTGATGTCATGTCTTTGGAAGCTTCTGAGGTTTATTGGCAACATGTAAGTTAATTAGATACACACATGTGGATGTAATTTAATGCATATCTGAAACACACTGCCTCTTGAGAAAGTCAAAAGAAATCAGCTAAGATCTCAAAAAGAGAATTGTGGACTTGCACAAGTCTGGTTCATCCTTGGATGCAATTTCCAGATACCTGGAGGTACCTTATTCATCTGTACAAACAATTATACGCAAGTACAAAAAAGATGTGCATGTCCAGCCATCATACCGCTCAGGAAGGAGATGGCTTCTGTGTACCAGAGATGAACGTTTTTTGGTCAGACATATGCATTTCAACCCAAGAAAAAAAGCAAAAGACCTTGTGAAGGTGCTGGCGGAATCTAGGTAGATTATGATGTTATCCACAGTGAAAAGAGTACTTTTTCAACATGGGCTGAAAGGCCACTTTGCCATTACTCCAAAATAAACATAAAAAAAGCCAGATTAACCCCTTAACGACCGCGGGACGTAAAATTACGTCCTTGCGGTCATAATGTTACTGCCCGCGGTCTGCTGGCAGCATCATGCTGCGATCGGCACACATCTCAGCTGATTTTCACAGCTGAGATGTGTTCCTGCTAGGCACGAGCAGAATCGTTATCTGCTCGTGCCGTTTAACCCCTTATATGGCGCTGTCAATATGTGACAGCGCCATTATAAGCGCGATCGCGGTAAACATTTCTTTACCACCAGATACTGGAAGTCACGTGACGCGATCACGTGACTCCTGATAGTTGTCATGGTAGCACAGGGTCATGTGATGACTCCTGTACTACACCTGACTTGCTTTCACTTTCGCTGTGCCAGCGGCACAGCAAAAGAGAAAGAGAGCGTATCTGCTGTTTACAGCCTTGTAGCTGTGATCAGCAGATACTGCAGAGCGATCGGAATGCTGATCGCAATAGCCCCCTAGTAAAATAAAAAAAAAAGTTTTAAAAAATTAAAAAAAAACAAAAAAAGCTAAAAGTTCAAATCACCCCCCCATTCGCCCCATTGAAAATTAAAGGGTTAAAAAAATAAAAAATATACACACATTTGGTATCGCCGCGTTCAGAAACGCCCGATAGCGGCAAAAAAATTCCAGAC